>NW_021280960.1:0-1128 GCF_002162155.2 Triticum dicoccoides
TTTTTTTCAAAAATCATTTATAGGTACATAAGTATATTTTTAATCAGAGAAACACCAAAAAAATTCCAAGATTCAACCACTAGCTAGGAACGGTCATTCCCGCCGTTTTGACCGCATTTTGCAACGGGCATAAAAAATTCAAAAAAAATTCAAAAAATTGGGAAACCTTCACATTGTGTCATCATATGTGGCCAAGTTCCTAGGAAAAATAACAAACTTGTAATACAGCAATTATTTTAAAAAAGTGTTCTCAGAAACGAGTTATCACGTGTGGAGATCAATGGCTTTCAAGCACAATGATCAATCTTATGGCCACATTCATGGCATAGTTTGTTCAAATGATCTCATATTGTGCACAAGAGTGCATATTGGAATGGAAAACAATGTTGCCTGAGGAAGTTTTCATTTTTGTTGGACGAAAAAACCATTTTCCATTTTTCGAGTGCCCAAAAGGAGGTTTTTTTGTGAAGGACCTCCCAAATAATGGTTGCAAAATTGGACCAAATCAATTTTATAAAATACTAGGACATATTTAATGCACAATTGAGAAAATTGTTGGGTGTAAAAAGTTTTGATCCACCTCTCGTGAAAAAGACAAATTTCCGCCGATTCAGTTGGAAGCGCGTCAAATTTGAACTGCAGCTTCCTCATAGTCTGCTATTTATTTTTTCCAAAAATCATTTCTAGGTACATAAGTATATTTTTAATCAGAGAAACACCAACAAAATTCCAAGATTCAACCACTAGCTAGGAACGGTCATTCCCGCCGTTTTGACCGCATTTCGAAACGGGCATAAAAAATTCAAAAAAAAATCAAAAAATTGGGAAACCTTCGCATTGTGTCATTATATGTGGACAAGTTCCTAGGAAAAATAATAAACTTGTAATATGGCAATTATTTTAAAAAAGTGTTCTCAGAAACGAGCTATCACGTGTGGAGATCAATGGCTTTCAAGCCAAATGATCAATCTTATGGCCACATCCATGGCATAGTTTGTTCAAATGATCTCATATTGTGCACAAGGGTGCATATTGGAATGGCAAACAATGTTGCCTAAGGAAGTTTTCATTTTTGTTGGACGAAAAAACCATTTTCCATTTTCCGAGTGCCCGAAAGAGGGTTTTTTT
>NW_021280961.1:0-3149 GCF_002162155.2 Triticum dicoccoides
AGTCGGACGTCTGAGCGACATCGCAGAAAGGGCTTTTATTCACAGGTAAATAATACTCATAATAAACATTTAATTCATAAGAATAAATGGGTTAGTCCATCCACAGGGATAATCATTTAACCGGAATTAGCACTCAAGCGAATCACCGGAGTCTCTGCCATCAAAACTGACATTTGATTAGGATAAGATAATATCGATCTGGGACAGGGAATAGATGATTTGGAGGAATATATGACTCTGCAGAGTTTGTACAAAATTTTTCCCACAGCCAACGGATTTCCGTAGTCACGAAGGACTAGTTCCGTTTACGGTATTTCAGAAGAAAACACAGCTAACCAGTACACACCCATCCTACCTCTCGATGCTAGGAATCACCCTAGACATCGTCCAAGAAAAACTTTTGAGATGGGGAGATCACAATCTCGAATAGCATGGGATCAAATTTATATACGCGCGCTCTAAGGGGTGCCCTCCTCTCGGTCCCAACCGGAAACACCCATGCCCCCTGACCGGATGACTGGCTTTAATCCAGGGCCATGGAACCATCATCACGGCCTCTCCTTTTGGTGTGTACCAGAAAAGCGGTTTGCAACTTACTAAACCATATTCCTTGCGGAAAACATGTGGTAGTACAGGGAAGGAAATGAGAGGAACTGGACCGATACGGTTTGACACTGAAGTCACATAGTCTGGCGTAAGACTGGCATGCTACGACACTGCCATCTCACCCATACTCATGCCAACACATGGCCATTCATCCTCACATCCATTCACATGTGGATCATTGAACTCACTTACCTCATTGTCACATAAAATAACGTTCATCGATATGCTTCTCAGCATGCCATGAAACTAACTAAATGCAAAACATGCCAAGACACTCATCATATCAAAAGTTCAAACATGCTTGCCTGGTTCAGAGTAGTCGGAGCCTAGCTCGGTGAAGTTCGCGGCTCCGTCACCTCCTTCGGTATCTATGGTATAGAGAAAAAAATATATGCGCTATCGTAAATACCAAGGAGTGCACAGAAAGTATTTCAAATATTTTTCAAATAAATCTGATAAAAAACTAGACAAAATTTTAAAGAGAACAGAAAAAGAATCAATTAAAAATACTTTTCTGTTTAAAAGTTATAAGGGTTTTTGCCCAGGGACTCATCTCTAATGAAACAGAAAGTTTCCAGGGGCTAGCTTATAAAAACAGAAACGCTTCGGCAGAAACTACGCCAGCCCAAAGGGAAAACGTACTTTGCCCGAAGGCGCTTCCAGAAAACGTTTCAATAGAGAGAGCATAGAGGCTGACGGTGGGGTCCCACCTGTCAGGTTTGAACTTCAAAAAAGGGGGGAACGAAGCTCGTCGACGCCCGAGAGCCGCGGTGGTCGCCGGCGGCGATCCACGGCGAGGCAGGGGGATCGGAGGGTACCTCCATGCTCAGGGCGCCATTCCGCGTCGGATGGTGGTGGTGGTGGTCGCTGGCGAGTACCACGTCGACGGCGAGCTTTGCTCCAGCGGACGGCGGCTCGGGTGGTCGAGGGACTCGTCGGAGAGGGCTGTAGAGGTCAAATTGAAGAGGGGGTTATGTTCCTGGTAGCTAGAGGGGGTAACGGACGGGGTTTGGGCGCCGGAGATGGCCTCACCAGAGCGAATCATGGTGGAGGCCGAGGCGGATCGGGGCGGCCGAAGTTGGGGGAGGAGACCTCCTTGAGGTCCTCCTACTGGCCTGGCGTGGCGTTGGTGAGGAGTGGGGATGATGCGTGCACGAGGGTGAGCTCGGGGGCCCTTTTTATAGGCGGCCCGAGGCGGTTGCCGTGAACGGGGATCTCCGGCGAGTGATTACGGCGGTGCTGTGGATGTGCAGTGGGATTAGGGGCTTGAGCATCATCGTTGAGGTCCACCAGTTCCATTTAGGTGCTAAACAGGCTGGAGTTTGGTGCTTTGGGGTGAGTTCGACAGAACGGGGCGGTGCGGGCCCGTCAGCGGCAGGGAGCGCGTCCCGTGCTTGCCGGCCACGGTGGCGGTGCCACGGGCGTGTGCTGGCACGCATGAGGCCACGCGGAGAGCAGAGGGGCGATGGGCGGCGCGGAACGGCGTTGAGCCGCCGTTCTTGTCCCCTGTCGGCCGCCACGGGAGGTCCCGACGCCGCAGAAGACGCCGGCGAGGGCGGGCCAGCGTGCCACCGACGCCAGGAAGACTCCACGCACGCGTGTGAAGCTCCGGACAAGAGGGAGGGGCTGCGAGCATCGAGCCAAGCGCACTGTCTACGCGTGATAGAAACTGACGGACGAAAACGACACCGAAACTGAATTTTTCTGAATTTTGAACAGCAGCAGTGCATGCAAGGTGTTCGACAGAATGAATTTGGCCTCTGGTGATTTTTCCTTGAGCTGATTTTTGGTGGAGTGGCTACTCATTGCTCCAGTAGGCTTCCTGAATTTTGGTGGAATTTTTGGAGCAGTGTATATATGAATTTCATCAAATTTGGCAAATCTGGTCCAAACTTGCAGAGACTGAATTTTGAAAAATTTGAAAAGAGGAGGAGTGGATCAAGATGGTTCTGGGTTGTGGGTACAAAGGACTACCCAGGAGAGTTGGTTTGAGGTCAAAACTCAAATGCAATAGGGTACTTGCTTTGAAAATTACTCAGGCTCGAAATAATTTTCAGAATTGATTTGAGAGGAAAAATAATTAGAATAAAATCCAAAACTTGTTTGGATTAGTTGAGACAGAGAACTTAGGTTGATCACAAGGAGGAGGGGAGGTTTTGGAGGGGTTTTTACCACATGGGCAAAAATGCCAAGTCATGGGTGGTTTTCAAGATATGAAAATCCCAAGTTTTTCATAGAGTTCTTTTTAAAAGAAAAAGATTAAACTCCAAAAATGAATTTGAGAGGGAACCAACAGAGAAGAAGTTTCAAAAGATTCAAACACCAAAGTTTGAAAAAATAAAATCCTTGCCAAAGCAAAGGAAGTTTTTAAGAGGAAGGTTTTCTGAAAGAAAATTTAAATGGCCTCTTTTCAAAGAAAACCACAAGGTTTTTGATAAAAACCAAATTAAAATTTTGGAGTGTCACATCCGCGGGGCTCATACTTCAGCGCTGCAGCGCTGCAGCGCTTGGTACTCAGACCTCGGCTTGAGGCATTTTCTCTA
>NW_021280961.1:7209-9150 GCF_002162155.2 Triticum dicoccoides
CACTAGGGTTTCCATTAATAAGTAATAACCTCTCCCTGACGGCCATGGAAGTACTTTGGGTAGCTAGCTAGTTAACAAAGTGATGACCAATCAGGTGCTAGGAGTTAAAATGGATAACTTGCAAGTTGAAAGTTTGCAACACAGACGGACCAAACACACTAACATTCTGAACCAACACACATTTCGTGAATCTGCAAAGCACAAGAACTTGCATGATGTCCCACCTGCAAGCGGCGCAACTGGCTGCGACATTGTGCCGTCATGAATAGGGGAAGACTGGCGGGGATGGAAGAAAACCGGATGAGCTGGAGGAAGACGAGCTGAATTAGGTATTTTTCCTATTTGGGCTTGTTTAGCCTCGGGTCTTTGGGCTAATGGGCTGCCAAAAAAAATTAGCGTGCTACACGCAATCCCTTTTTAGCGTGATGTAGTGTGCTATTTCGCCAATAGCGCCATAGCGAGCAAAATTGGCAAAAATTAGCGTGGGATCTCCCCATATGCTAGCACCGAAATAGTGCGCTATTTTTTCTTGAAAATGACCGAGTAAAGAATTAACCTTCTGCTTTTATTGTGTGGAAATTTCTTCGAACAAATCAGAAGATATGAAAAGAATATGAATGAAAACTAACATTTGTCACCATAACTTGAACCCTTTGTCAGTACTGAAACCTACAAATGGGGAAATATATTACCTACATTTATATTTCCCCATAATATATATTTCTCATTGGAAATATTCATATTATTTTCTATAAACTCGATCAAAATTTATAAAGTTTGACTTAGAACAAAGCTAATATGCATAGTAGATAAAAAGAGTGGGTAGGGAAAATGTTGGAAATGAATGTTATATAAGAGGTTGGTAGTACGTAAATGCGTCTATGAAGATAATTGCTATTGTACGCCAAAAATTGTCATACTAAAGGACCGTGCCGGCATGCCTGACAAGCCTCAGAAGTATGTCACTAGTGTACTCATACATTGACATATATATTTGCACTGTTAAGCCAAAAAAAAATGTTCCAACAATATTTCCAAATTATTGATGTTCCATCATCCACACATTCTTGACATATATTGTTTCTATAGTCATGTTCTATATTCGCAATGTGGTGTGATTGATGAGTGTATTTTACATAGATATTTTCCTAAAGTTTAATCTTTATATTTCTAAGGCTTTTCTTCGAAATATAGTTCAAGTTTCCCAATAAATGCACAAATCACATTGTTTTGGCAAGTTGTTGCGGGTTTGATGATAAAAGGGGGAAATCAGCAAAAAATAAAGATCTACACAAAAATGAAGATTTCCATATATGGTAGTGCGCCAAGAGCCAATCCAGCTCATAAGCGAAGCATCAGTATGATGCGCATGGTCAAACTTAAGCAAATTTGACTTACACAAAAGTGAATACTTTAATTAGTTTGAAACTTAGAAACTATGCATAGAAGTACATGAATCAGCACCTAGCTAGGCCATTAAGTCCTGCGGTAGGCTAGTAGCATAAGTATTACTAGCACTTAAGTCGTATTGATGTGATTTGCAAGATGAGCCCAATAAACAAAAAAAAGAATACTTATCTAAGCTTTCTTTTAAAAAAATAAGTAGAGTATTTAGTTGCCAAACCTAAATTCAATGGCCGAACTAGCATGGAATTACGCATAGAGCTACGCTAGCTTGTGTGATGCACTCTAGTGATTGTATGTTTTGTAAAAATTGCAAAGGCTATTGTTGCTAGGCCTAAGCTTATCGCTCCCTAATAAATTGCATGCATACACTAGGTAGTCTAGTAAGCTATTAGAGCAACTGCCAAAATAGAGATGTAGGAGAAGTGGCGGGCTGGCAACTGCGGGTCTATGGGTTACGAATGATGTACCTTCTTTTGGACTTTCTCTTCAATTTTCCCCTGCGCTGACGAGTTCTCAGTCGTTGCTTCACCGCCC
>NW_021280962.1:0-903 GCF_002162155.2 Triticum dicoccoides
TCATTTTAGAGCTATCCTAGGTTAAATATGTCATTTTGGAGCTAATTAAGCTTATTATGTAAGTTTTGAGCTAGCTAAGCATATTGAGTCATTTTGGAGGAAAAAATGCTAAGTATAGGTCATTTTAGAGCTAGCCTAGGTTAAATAGGTCATTTTGGAGGTAAGTAAGGTTATTATGTCATTTTGGAGCTAGCTAAGCATATGAAGTCATTTAGGACCTAAAATATGTCATTTCTTAAGCATATTATATCATTTTAGAGCTAGCTAAGCATATTAAGTTATTTTGGAGGAAAAGATGCTAAGTATAGGTCATTTTAGAGCTATCCTAGGTTAAATATGTCATTTTTAAGCTAGCAAACATATTAAGTCATTTTGGAGGAAAAATGCTAAGTATAGGTCATTTTAGAGCTATCTAGGTTAAATATGTCATTTTGGAGCTAATTAAGCTTATTATGTAATTTTTGAGCTAGCTAAGCATATTGAGTCATTTTGGAGGAAAAAAATGCTAACTATGGGTCATTTTAGAGCTAGCCTAGGTTAAATAGGTCATTTTGGAGCTAAGTATGGTTATTATGTCATTTTGGAGCTAGCTAAGCATATGAAGTCATTTAGGACCTAAAATATGTCATTTCTTAAGCATATTATATCATTTTAGAGCTAGCTAAGCATATTAAGTCATTTTGGAGGAAAAAATGCTAAGTGTAGGTCATTTTAGAGCTATCCTAGGTTAAATATGTCATTTTTAAGCTAGCTAAGCATATTAAGTCATTTTGGAGGAAAACAATGCTAAGTATAGGTCATTTTAGAGCTATCCTAGGTTAAATATGTCATTTTGGAGCTAATTAAGCTTATTATGTAATTTTTGAGCTAGCTAAGCATATTAAATCATCTTGGAGGAAAAAA
>NW_021280963.1:0-1394 GCF_002162155.2 Triticum dicoccoides
AATGTTGCTGATTTGTTCTTTCGTGAAATTATTCGCTTGCATGGTGTGCCAAATACTATTGTTTCAGATCGTGATACTAAATTTCTTAGCCACTTTTGGAGATGTTTATGGGCTAAGTTGGGGACTAAACTGCTTTTTAGTACTACTTGTCACCCCCAAACTGATGGACAAACTGAAGTAGTCAATAGAACGTTGTCTACTATGCTTAGGGCTGTTTTGAAGAATAATAAGAAAATGTGGGAGGAATGCTTGCCTCATATTGAATTTGCTTATAATCGTTCATTGCATTCTACTACTAAGATGTGCCCTTTTGAAGTTGTTTATGGTTTCCTACCTCGTGCACCTATTGATTTGTTGCCTCTTCCATCTTCGGAGAAGGTTAATTTTGATGCTAAACAACGTGCTGAATTGATTTTAAAAATGCATGAGTTAACTAAGGAAAACATTGAGCGCATGAATGCTAAATATAAACTTGCTGGAGATAAGGGTAGAAAACATGTTGTGTTTGCACCTGGAGATCTTGTTTGGTTACATTTGCGTAAGGATAGATTTCCTGATTTGCGCAAATCAAAGTTAATGCCACGTGTTGATGGTCCCTTTAAGGTGTTAGAGAAAATAAATGATAATGCATATAAACTTGAGCTGCCTGCAGATTTTGGGGTTAGTCCCACTTTTAACATTGCAGATTTGAAGCCTTATTTGGGTGAGGAAGATGAACTTCCGTCGAGGACGACGTCATTTCAAGAAGGGGAGGATGATGAGGACATCAATACAATTGTTACACCCACAGCCCCTGCTGCTATACATACTGGACCAATTACTAGAGCTCGTGCACGCCAACTAAATTACCAGGTACTTTCGTTTCTTGGTAATGATTCTAATGTTCATGAGAATATGATGCTGCCTAAATTGGATACATTTGTTTTGCTTACAAATGAATGGCCTAGCTTGGAGAAGGATGAACATTGGAGCAAGAACAAGCATGGAGATGATGGCATGCGCAAGGGAAACAAGAACGGAGTTACAAGTGATGATTTCAGGACTTTGAAGCCACCATAATGGGTGCATGAAGCCTTGGACGAAATATACAAGATGCCACTTCATAAATTTCGTCCCGAGGCTATTTTAGGTGCTGCGTCACCTTATTATTGGGCCAGGCCCATGTAATTTCGAAATACATAAGTATAGGCTATTTTTAGAGTCCGTATGTGTGGGGAAACAAGAGATAGGGTTGATTTCGGACCCCTCCACCAAGGGCCACGAAATTCCCCCCCTCTTCCTCCATATATACAGCCCTTAGGGCATCGTTTAGACTTTGGGTTTTGTTTAGATTAAAAGTTCGCCATAGCTGCAACTTCGCGCACTTCGTTTGTGTTCAACGACCAGACAAAGGC
>NW_021280964.1:0-1092 GCF_002162155.2 Triticum dicoccoides
CGGGTATCTCCGAAAGTGTCTGTTGGGTGACATGGATCAAGACTGGGATTTGTCACTCCGTATGACGGAGAGGTATCACTGGGCCCACTCGGTAATGCATCATCATAATGAGCTCAGAGTGACCAAGTGTCTGGTCACGGGATCATGCATTACGGTACGAGTAAAGTGACTTGCCGGTAACGAGATTGAACGAGGTATTGGGATACCGACGATCGAATCTCGGGCAAGTAACATATCGATAGACAAAGGGAATAGCGTACGGGGTTGATAGAATCCTCGACATCGTGGTTCATCCGATGAGATCATCGTGGAGCATGTGGGAGCCAACATGGGTATCCAGATCCCGCTGTTGGTTATTGACCGGAGAGTCGTCTCGGTCATGTCTGCTTGTCTCCCGAACCCGTAGGGTCTACACACTTAAGGTTCGGTGACGCTAGGGTTATGAGGATATGTATATGCAGTAACCCGAATGTTGTTCGGAGTCCTGGATGAGATCCCGGACGTCATGAGGAGTTCCGGAATGGTCCGGAGGTAAAGATTTATATATGGGAAGTCCTGTTTCGGGCATCGGGACAAGTTTCGGGGTTATCGGTATTGTACCGGGACCACCGGAAGGGTCCCAGGGGTCCACCGGGTGGGTCCACCTGTCCCGGGGGGGCCACATGGGCTGTAGGGGGTGCGCCTTGGCCTAATGGGCCAAGGGCACCAGCCCCACATAGGCCCATGCGCCTAGGGTTTGAAGGGGGAAGAGTCCTAGGAGGGGAAGGCACCTCCTAGGTGCCTTGGGGGGGAGGGAAACCCCCCTTGGCCGCCGCACCCCCTAGGAGATTGGATCTCCTAGGGCCGGCCACCCCCCCTTGGCCCTCCTATATATAGTGGGGGAGAGGAGGGACTTCATACCTGAACGCCTTGGCCTTTGGTTGCCTCCTTCTCCCTCTCCAACACCTCCTCCACCTCCATAGTGCTTAGCGAAGCTCTGCCGGAGTACTGCAGCTCCATCAACACCACGCCGTCGTGCTGCTGCTGGTGCCATCTCCCTCAACCTCTCCTCCCTCCCTTGCTGGATCAAGAAGGAGGAGACGTGGCTGTTCC
>NW_021280965.1:0-1358 GCF_002162155.2 Triticum dicoccoides
AGGACCAAGAGAGGGAATAATGCTATTTTCGTCGTGGTCGATCGTCTTTCCAAAGTAGCCCATTTCCTACCTGTTCGAGAGAGTATAACCGCTAGTCAACTGGCAGACTTATACATCTCCCGAATAGTGTCCCTTCATGGTGTTCCTTTGGAAATTAACTCGGATCGAGGAAGTCTTTTCACCTCTCGATTTTGGGAAAGTTTCCAAAATGCTATGGGAACTCGTCTCTCCTTTAGCACCGCCTTCCACCCTCAGTCGAGTGGTCAAGTGGAACGCGTCAACCAAATTCTAGAAGACATGCTTCGAGCCTCTGTTATCTCATTCGGAATGGACTGGGAGAAGTGCCTTCCATTTGCCGAATTCGCTTACAACAACAGCTATCAATCTAGCTTGGGTAAAGCCCCTTTTGAAGTTCTCTATGGACGACGGTGTAGAACACCCCTTAACTGGTCAGAGACCGGGGAAAGACAATTCTTTGGCCCGGACATGATTCAGGAAGCAGAAGAACAAGTTCGCATCGTTCGTGAAAAGTTGAAAACAGCCCAATCTCGTCAAAAGAGTCAATATGACCGAAAACATAAGGCTATGACTTTCGAGGTTGACCAGAAGGCATATCTTCGGGTCACCCCTCTGAAGGGAACCCATCGTTTCGGTATCAAAGGCAAATTGGCGCCTCGTTACATTGGACCTTTTCGCATTCTTGCCAAACGAGGGGAAGTTGCCTACCAGCTGGAACTACCTCCGCATCTCTCCAGAGTCCACGATGTCTTCCACGTTTCTCAACTCAGGCGTTGCCTCTCGGATCCTATCCGTGAAGTGGACCACGAAACGCTTGATCTCCAAGATAATCTTACATATCGAGAGTACCCCGTTCGTATCCTCGATCAGGCCGAACGTATCACTCGACGTCAGAACATCAAGTTCCTCAAAGTACAATGGTCGCACCATTCTGAGGATGAAGCAACCTGGGAAAGGGAGGATCGTCTTCGACTTGAGTACCCCGCCTTCTTCCCGGAGGAACCCAAATCTCGGGACGAGATTCTTTTGAGTGGGGGTGAGTTGTCACACCCTAGCTAGTCATGCATTAGAGTGTTGCATCATGTTTACTCTTTCATCAGAAACTTGAAATGGGGATCTGTGAAACCCTCAGAATCATTTTGAAAATGACCCAAATAAAAATTTCTCCAAAAGGGTCCAAGAAAATGCTCATGTTGATCTCTGAAAATATTGGACAGAGATAAAAATCAAACCAATATTTTTAGTGGCTCATGGACATTTATTTTGGGCATTTGGAATTAATGCATAAATATTTGCTTTGGAAATATATTTCTATATATATTAATATATGTCCAAATATT
>NW_021280966.1:0-1057 GCF_002162155.2 Triticum dicoccoides
AGCTATCATGTCTGAGTACAGACATCTATAAATGAAAAGGCTGAGAAGCCTGACTATCTATCAGATCCTGCCGAGGGCACAAGATCGTAGCTGAGGTATCAAGCTAAACGTCGAAGTCCAAGCGGAACTACTAGTGAGACTGAAGTCTCTCTGCAAAAACATAAAATAGGCAAACGTGAGTACAAATGTACCCAGCAAGACTTACATCAGATCTATCTACACATGCATCATTATCAACAAAGGGGATGGTGGAGTTTGACTGCAGCAAGCCAGCTTTGACTCGGTGGCTATCCTGAACTACGACTGCAAGTAACTCTTTTGAGGTGGCGCACACGAGTCCACATATTCACCAACCAATACACCACTATGGATCCGCTCCCGTCTCCCTACGAGAACGCCATCCATAGCACTCACGCTTATCTTGCGCATTTTAAAGTATCCACTTTCACTTGTCTATGAACTGATATAAGCAACCCAGAAGTCCTTTACCGCGGACACGGCTATTCGAATAGATGATGTTAACCCTGCAGGGGTGTACTTCTTCATACATGTTTCCACCACTTAGCGTCTGCACACGACATGTGCTCGGCAGACTTCAAGCGAAAGTCGACGTGGGTGTAGACCACGACCTACCTAAACACTCAAGTCTCTAGTCCAGGTTTATCGCCTATTCGGGTTCCATCCATGAGGAGATTCGGCCGGAGTTTCGCTCACAGCCCCAAACGATGTGAACAGGGTTCCCGAGATACCAAACGGGCATCCGGTACACCGTGCCACGTACCTACCGCATCACAGCCCACCCCTACGGTCAGCGCTGTCCACGGCCTCCAGTAAGCTACAAACACCAGAAACTACTTGCAACTCCTGGACAGAGGACTAGGGTGAATAAGAAGTCGAGCGGGGTCATATTTCAGGGCCCAATGTATGGTAGTAGCTGAATCATGGATCACAAACACAGAACTCAGTTCCTGAGGACGGCTGCAATGAGACAACCCACCATGTACTCCTACATGGCCTCTCACCGCTACCTTTACCAAATCGTGTTCACACACTTAGC
>NW_021280967.1:0-1058 GCF_002162155.2 Triticum dicoccoides
TATGTTGAACTTGGTTCGACATACTAATCTATGCATCCACAACTCAGAAAATTATATGTTCCTTTGAGTTGTTCTCTTTAGTTGCATTCTGACCCTCGTCTATCAATTGATAGTCAAGAGTATGCGTGCGTTCGTTTATCGATGCCTATTACTCTTGTGGTCCGTCAAGCCATTCTATCGCGGAATGATAGGAGAAACAAACTCCAGTACCTCTTCCATATCTAGGATTGGGTCAAAGCAATTGTGCTCCGCAGATCAAAATGCCAGCCCAGCTTTTGATTCTGTTCTACCCTGAAGTATTACCGTCCTTATGTCAGGATTTTCATGAGGATTGCACCGGCTCTTGTGAATTCTTGATGTAGTGATACTTCTCGCCATCATTATTCATCCCTCGGTTCCATGTTGTCGCAACCGGAATGCCGACAAGTGAATCGTGATGTGTGAATTCAATACTCCTAGCAACCTTGTTGCTTGGTAGTTAACGGACAATAATTTCATTCTTAGCGTGTTGGTTTTGAATCATCATTCTAAGGTTGATCATGCGACCTAGTCCTTGTTCTCGGTGCACTCCTCGATCGATGAGTTAGGATTATTTCAAATCTTTGCTCTATTGATCATATCGTCTTGCCTCAAAAAGCAAGATTGTTCTCGAGCTTAGTAACATATCGGTGGTTCGTGATTTTCCGAAGATCTTCTCGGAAGTATTACCAGGTTGTCACCTGACCGCTGTGTTGAGCTTGTGATCAAGTTGGGTTCTTGTAAACCACCCTTTCTCCAAGAATCCGTGTTGGATACCCTTGAGCTAGTTGGTTAAGCTAGACAACAACTTGGAGAGTTGGAAGATAAAAGCTTGCCTGACTTAGTTCGTTCCAAAGGGATATTCTTGTGTAGTGTGTGTTGAAGAAAGATGATATCTTCATCGATTGGTCCTTGTGATCAGTTGCTGGACCTATTGTCTTATCAATCCTTTGATTTGAGTGTGGGCTATCGTCAAATCAAATCAGTACCAACGATGCTCGTAATGTTGTCTTATTCGTGGTTGATCCCTCGAGCATACA
>NW_021280968.1:0-1348 GCF_002162155.2 Triticum dicoccoides
TAGTTTAGATCGAGTCTGTTCTTCATACCTATAGTCCACGAAAAAGCCAAAAAAATTAGGGTTAGTTCATCCCATCCGAACCAATCTGAGCCTTGCATAATCTTTTCTGTATTTGCTTTGTTGAATTTGCGGTTGCATCGTCGTGTCCAGTTGCTGGTCTTAGCGTCTAGTCTTTTAGAGTTTCGAGTTCTGTTCACAGGTTGTCACGTCGCCGCTGCCATATATCACCACCGCATCATCATCGTCGCTGTTGCCATATACCACCACCACATATTCACCGCCAATCCAAATCCATATACGCCACCACATATCCGCCGCCATCACGCCAATCCGAGTTCACCTGCAACATATATCCGCCACCTGTCCGTGTTCCACCAGATTCATCTCCGCCACCAGTCCGAGTTCCACCAGATTCATCTCCGCCACCAGTCCTAGTCCGAGTCCAATAATTGTTGCATTGTTCTCGATTTCCAGATCACGCGACACTCCGAGTCGTGACAGAGAAGGACTCCCCAACTTCCGAGCCATCCGTAGAAGAAAAATAGTTCCAATTTCAAAAAAAAAAACTAAGTCTGGAAAATTCTGGCTAGGCAGTTTTTAGACCATTTGTAGACTTTTTCGAAAAAAATTTGTTGCGGAGCAAAAAAAAAAGAGGAAAAAAAGTGCAAAAAAAGAGAAAAAAATTCAGAGTGTGCTCCTCCCTTGTTTACGTGCCGCGCCATGATTTTGTTGGTGTTCTAGGCTCGCGTCTCTAGCACAGTCTAGCCTAGGACCAGCACAGTACCGTCGTTGAGCGTTTATTCAACTTTGCATCTCTGAATTGATTATTGCTGACCCTTTTTGCTACCATATTATAAGCCTTCCCAGCTCCACATACATCTACGTCGTGCGTTTGACTCTCCCTGGTAATCGCTCTATCCAAGCTTTGAGAGTTTTGACTACAACGGTTGCCGATCACCGCCTGTTGCTGGGTAAGAACTGGTAAGAATTTGAGTTTTGCTTGTCGGATTTGTGACACCCACCACCACCACTTGTTCGTAGTCTGTAGGATCATATTCTTGTGTGTTTCTATTGCTGCTAACCATGCCAGGATCACAAGCCGACGAGATTGACTGGGAGAATTTATCGAACAAGGAGCTTCATGATAAGTTTCAGCAAATGATGACTGAACAGGTGCAAGATGTGCTGAACAATTTTGAAGAGGCCATGGAGAAGATCACTGGCCTTGAGAAGACGTTCGAAACAAAGCTCGATAACAAGTTTAATGAATTGCTCGCGCGTCTTCCACCACCACCACCCGCTGCACCTAACGCACCTCTCCAACAACAACAACAACGACTACCTCCAC
>NW_021280969.1:0-2194 GCF_002162155.2 Triticum dicoccoides
TTTCCATAGTGGACGGCATGTCGCAGAATGCGGTGTTATGCAAATGAGCATAATTTTCGGATATTAACAAGGAGCGTACCGAGAACGACGTTGGGATCTCCCTGAGCTTCTTCAGCAGAGATACAGTTGACATGGCCACGTGCAGCGGTGGCCGGCTTGGCGTAGAACACTTTCCCTGTCGGCTTGCCACGGCCAACAGCTTTTCTAGAATGGCTGGGATTGGTCTGGGGACACTCGCACAAATAGTGGCCTGATTCCCCACACTTGAAGCATGTCACAGAACTGGTGCGTGGAGGAGCACTGTTGGTTGGACCACCATAGGGCTTGGCTGGTGCAAACTGTTGAGCGGGGTGAGGCTCCTGATAGGATGGCCTCGGTGTAAACCTGGGTGGCAGGGCGGTGTTAGGCACCCACACGCGGCGCTTCTGAGGAACAGCATCGGATGAGGAACTAAAGTCACACCCATGCTTGCGTGTTGCATCATAATCAGTCTGACCAGACTCGGCACTGATGTCCTTGTTAACAAGCTTCTGAAAAGATGTGCACTCATGCCGACGGAGGTCACGGCGAAGCTCAGGGCTAAGTCCCTTGCGGAACCTTGCCTGCTTCTTGGCATCAGTGGAAACTTCCTCAGTTGCATACCGTGCTAGGTTACCGTACTCCCTGTTGTATGCATCCATAGAGAGTCGACCTTGAGTGAAACTGCAGAACTCCTCACGTTTACGGTCCATAAGACCCTCCGTAATGTGATGTTCATGGAAAGCCTCGCTGAATTCAGCCCAAGTAGTGACCTGACCCACTGGGCGCATGGCTCCATAGTTCTCCCACCAGAGACTGGCGGGGCCTTCAAGATGATATGCAGCAAATGTGACCTTGTCAGCCTCAGCTACGAGTGCTGAGCGTAGCTTGTGAGTAATACTGCGAAGCCAGTCATCAGCGTCGAGGGGCTCGATGGAGTGGTGGAAAGTGGGTGGATGTAACTTGATGAAGTCACTGAGTGACACCAAGTTATTCCTCTGATGATGTGCTGTGTTCTGTTCGATGCGCTCCAACAACCGGTTGGTTTCCCGCTTGTTTCTCTCAGCCTCCAGCATAACCTCGGCCAGAGAAGGAGGTTGAGGCAGGTTTGCATCCCTGACTTCACTGCCTTCGGCCTGCTCCTGGGAAGCAGGGTTATTGCGTGTGTTGACCATCCTAGGAAAACAAGACAATGATTTAGTCCAGAGTGATGGGATTCTGACGTAGAATGCAGAATGTAAGGAATAACTCGGAATGCAAGATGATCATCCATATGACATGGTAAATACCGAAATTGCTACATTTATTCCATCATCATACACACCATACAAGGTTTAGTACAAGACTAAACGGAGTACAACTGCGGTGAAAGGAAGATTACATCTCAACGGAGGCATCCCAAGCTCCTATACATTATTTTTTTACACCTCCGGAAGGTGGTACACGCTAAGTCATATCCCACGAGTCACGCAGGACGGTGGATGATACAACTAATACGATACTAGTGATACTACTACTAACTCAGACAGCTCCGTAGTAGTCTTCATAGAAGTCACCTCCATAGCCTGGAAGCTCAACGTGATCATCCGGAAACAGACAGTCCCGTGGAACTTGTGGACCATAGGGGCTAGGATGAGGTCTTGGACCAACAAACGGTGGCCTGCAGGGACCATGGGGTGGGGTGATGCCTCCTACATCACGCCAATCCACCATGTCTGGCAGAGCAGATCTCACAGGGTAGAGATCTCTCATATCCATATATCCAGCTTGCACAGCCGGTGCAAACCGAGTCAAGGTGGCCCAATGATCAGCACGCGTATTGAAAATCTCCAGTCTCAGGGCCCGATTTTCACGGTCCATGTCCTCAAGCAACTGTGCAGTGGTGCCGGTCAGTGAGTCCTCCTGAGTGGAGTCAGCATAGATAGCCTGGAGATACCCTTGTGCTCCCGGGAGTGAAGCTGGCATATATCGGAAGTCAGAGTTCCGAAACAAGCCAGTCCTTACTCGCATGATGGTCATCATAGAGTAGGCAGTCCTTACTCGCAGCTCTTGGTGGTGTTGGTTGAGCTCGGGGTGGCCGGAAACAGCGCCGGCGACGACCTTGGCAGTCGCCGGAGTTCGGGTGATGATGAACCCGAAGCTACGGGACACGGCGAGGCTCGTGGTGAGGTGCTAC
>NW_021280970.1:0-766 GCF_002162155.2 Triticum dicoccoides
AGCGCACCGTAGGGTTTGTCAATCGTGGAAATCACTTCGGGATGCCAAAACTGTGTAATAGTTCAAAAACGGGCCACAATCGGCCAAAACTACGAGTCTTGACGACCAACACGCAAGCACACCTTGGAGTTCGACAAAAATGGAAATCTCTTTGGGACCCCAAAACGGTGAGTAATAGTCCACGAAATGGGTCGGAATCAACAAAACCTGCGAGTGTTGATGACCGACACGTAAACGCACCCAGAGGTTCGTCAATCGTGGAAATCTCTCCGGGACCCCAAAACAGCGAGTAATAGTCCACGAGACGGCCAGAATTAACCAAAATTGTGAGTGTTGATGACCGACACATAAACGCACCCCCGGGGTTAGTCAATCGTGGAAATCACTTCGGGACCCCAAAACTGAGTAATAGTCCAAGAAACGGGCCAGAATCGGCCAAAACTGCGAGACTTGACGACCAACACGTAAGCACACATTGGGGTTCGACAGCAATGGAAATCGCTTTAGGACCCGAAAACGGTGAGTAGTAGTCCACGAAAGGGACAGAATCAAAGAAAACCGCGATTGTTGATGACCGGAACATAAACGCACCAGGGGTTCGTCAATCGTGGAAATCCCTCCAGGACCCGAAACAGCGAGTTATAGTCCACAAAACGGGCCAGAATCGGCCAAAACTGCGAGTGTTGACGAACGACACGTAAGTGCATCTTTGGGTTCGACAACAATGGAAATCGCTTTAGGACCCGAAAACGGTGAGTAGTAGTCC
>NW_021280971.1:0-1159 GCF_002162155.2 Triticum dicoccoides
TCAAGGTCGTGCCAGCTACGCTCTGACCAAAGAAGAGAAGGTCATCTTTTTTGAATGCCTGAGCAGTATGAAGGTCCCGTCTGGATTCTCGTCCAATATAAAGGGAATAATAAACATGGCGGAGAAAAAGTTCCAAAACCTGAAGTCTCACGACTGCCACGTGATTATGACGCAATTGCTTCCGATTGCTTTGAGGGGGCTCCTGCCGGAAAATGTTCGAGTAGCCATTGTGAAGCTATGTGCATTCCTCAATGCAATCTCTCAGAAGGTAATCAATCCAGAAGTTCTACCACGGTTACAGAACGATGTGATCCAATGCCTTGTCAGTTTCGAGTTGGTGTTCCCGCCATCCTTCTTCAATATTATGACGCACCTCCTGGTTCACCTAGTCGAAGAGATTTTCGTTCTCGGTCCTGTATTTCTACACAATATGTTCCCCTTTGAGAGGTTCATGGGAGTATTAAAGAAATATGTTCGTAACCGTGCTAGGCCAGAAGGAAGCATCGCCAAGGGCTATGGAAATGAGGAGGTAATTGAGTTTTGTGTTGACTTTGTTCCTGACCTTAAGCCGATTGGTCTTCCTCGATCGCGACACGAGGGGAGACTAAGTGGAAAAGGCACGATCGGAAGGAAATCAACGATATGTATGGACGGCCATTCTCTGACTGAAGCACACCACACTGTACTGACCAATTCCAGCTTGGTGGCTCCGTACTTTGAGAAACACAAGAATATTTTAGGCTCGGACAACCCGGGGAAGCCTGAATCCTGGATTAGGAAGGCCCACATGGAGACTTTCGGCAGTTGGTTGAGAAAACATTTAATGAATGACAATGATGTTGTAGATCAGCTGTACATGTTGGCCAAGACACCATCTTCGACTATAACGACTTTCCAAGGGTACGAGATAAATGGGAATACATTTTACACGATCGTCCAAGATAAAAAGAGCACCAACCAAAACAGTGGTGTCCGCTTTGATGCAGCAACCGAGAATGGGCAAAAGGTCACATATTATGGTTACATAGAGGAGATATGGGAACTTGACTATGGACCCTCCTTTAAGGTCCCTTTGTTCCGGTGCAAATGGTTCAAGCTAACAGGAGGTGGGGTAAAGGTGGACGAGCAATACGGAATGACAATGGTGGATTTCAACAAT
>NW_021280972.1:0-1035 GCF_002162155.2 Triticum dicoccoides
GGGGGGGGGGGCACACCCCGGAGACGCGTGCTGGGCGTTTGCAACCGCCTCAACACTTCCAGATTTGTGAGAGGCCGCCTACGCAAGATTTGACGGTATGCTAGCCCCCGGAGGCCGCCGGCCATAGTCGTAGACGTGCGAAGAGCAATCCGCGTAGAGGGAAGTGTTCAGATACTTCTCCATCACAAAAAATTATGAAAAATTACTATCAGTCCTATAGCACATGTGCCCACGTTGTGTAAAAAACTCACGATTTTATCGCGCTCCAAGTATTTAATAATATTCGCGCTGCATCGTTACCGCAGGACGTCTACTACCGTTTCATTGCCGTCCGTGAGGGGGGGCCACAACCCGGAGACGCGTGCCGCCTCTTCGGACATGCCACAACACCACCCCGCATGTATGAGGGCCCGGTACGACGCTCCGGTGGCATTGCTACCCCCCAGGGCCCCCGTCCCGGCTAACCCTGTAGCGTTTGACCACGGGATCTAGCCCTTTGACTTTGCACAGACGGGCTTTGACCAGTGGACCTCTCCACCCGGTTGTGTTAGGTCGGCCCAGAGGAACACTTTGGAGCAACATCCGGGCCAAACCCACAGCTACATCCACTCCGTGTAGACCCGACGCGTCCGTTTCCCCCCTCCAGGTGCCGGCGGCGGCGGCGTCCGTGAGGGGGGGGGGCACACCCCGGAGACGCGTGCTGGGCATTTGCAACCGCCTCAACACTTCTAGATTTGTGAGAGGCCGCCTACGCAAGATTTGACGGTATGCTAGCCCCCGGAGGCCGCCGGCCACAGTCGTAGACGTGCGAAGAGCAATCCGCGTAGAGGGAAGTGTTCAGATACTTCTCCATCACAAAAAATTATGAAAAATTACCATCAATCCTATAGCACATGTGCCCACGTTGTGTAAAAAACTCATGATTTTATCGCGCTCCAAGTATTTAATAATATTCACGCTGCATCGTTACCGCAGAACGTCTACTACCGTTTCATTGCCGTCCGTGAGGGGGGCCACAACCCAGAGACGCGTGCC
>NW_021280973.1:0-1789 GCF_002162155.2 Triticum dicoccoides
ACACCATGCAAGCGAATAATTTCACGAAAGAACAAATCAGCAACATTAACAGCATCATCGCTTTTATGACATGGTATAAAGTGTGCCATTTTCGAGAATCTATCCACGACAACAAATATGCTATCCCTCCCCTTCTTTGTTCGAGGTAAACCTAAAACAAAGTCCATAGATATATCCTCCCAAGGAACTCTAGGTACAGGCAAAGGCATATATAAACCATGAGGATTGAGTCGTGACTTAGCTTTTTGACATGTAGTGCAGCGAGCAATAAAACGCTCAACATCCCGTCTCATCTTTGGCCAAAAGAAATGTGTAGCAAGTACGTCCTCCGTCTTCTTCACGCCAAAGTGTCCCATTAATCCTCCTCCATGCGCCTCCTGCAACAACAAAAGACGAACAGAGCTAGCTGGAATGCATAGCTTGTTAGCATGAAACACAAATCCATCGTTAACGACAAACTTGTTCTACATTCTTCCTTCTTTACAATTCTGCATTACATCTTTAAAATCAGCATCATGCACATATTGATCTTTGATGGTCTCCAAACCAAATATTTTGAAGTCAAGTTGTGAAAGCATAGTATAGCGACGAGACAATGCATCAGCAATAACATTTTCTTTTCCCTTCTTGTGTTTAATGACATAAGGGAAAGTCTCAATAAATTCAACCCATTTAGCATGTCTACGATTCAGTTTAGCTTGACTTTTAATATGTTTCAAAGATTCATGATCAGAATGTATAACAAATTCTTTGGGCCATAAATAATGTTGCCATGTTTCTAAAGTCCGAACAAGAGCATAAAATTCTTTATCGTAAGTAGAATAATTCAGACTAGGCCCACTCAATTTTTCAGAAAAGTATGCAACAGGTTTGCCATCTTGTAATAACACACCTCCTAATCCAATTCCACTAGCATCACATTCAAGCTCAAAAGTCTTATTAAAATCAGGAAGTTGGAGTAAAGGAGCATGTGTCAACTTATCTTTCAATACCGTGAAGGCTTCTTCCTGTGCGGTACCCCACAGAAAAGGCACATCTTTCTTTGTAAGCTCATTGAGAGGTGCAGCAATGGTGCTGAAATCTCTCACAAAACGCCTATAGAATCCAGCGAGGCCAAGAAAACTCCTCACTTGTGTGACCGTTTTGGGCTGCGGCCAACTCTCAATAGCTTTAATCTTGGCTTTGTCAACTTCAATTCCCTGTGGAGTAACAACATAGCCAAGAAAAGATACTCGGTCGGTGCAAAAGGTGCACTTCCCAAGGTTACCAAACAAACGTGCATCACGTAGAGCAATAAAAACAGCACGTAAATACTTAGCGGATAAGAAGGCCGGCAACACCAAAGGTATATTTGATATACATGTGATTGATGTGTACCTTACCAGTACTCGTAGTAACTCCTGGGTATTTGATACCGGTGCCGTTGCTCATATTTGTAACTCACAGCAGGAGCTGCGGAATAAACGGAGACTGGCGAAGGACGAGGTGACTATGCGCGTCGGGAATGGTTCCAGAGTCGATGTGATCGCCGTCGGCACGCTGCCTCTACATTTACCTACGGGGTTAGTTTTGAACCTTAATAATTGTTATTTAGTGCCAAGTTTGAGCATGAACATTGTATCTGGATCTCGTTTAATACGAGATGGCTACTCATTTAAGTCTGAGAATAATGGTTGTTCGATTTATATGAGAGATATGTTTTATGGTCATGCTCCGATGGTCAATGGTTTATTCTTAATGAATCTCGAGCGTAATATTACACATGTTCATAGTGTAGATGCCAAAAGAT
>NW_021280974.1:0-1133 GCF_002162155.2 Triticum dicoccoides
ACCCAATGGCGACGTGGGCCCGTAAGGCACACAGCCAAGTTAGTAAAAGTTTTGCAATGACTAGACTCAACTTCGGCCAAGGAGTTGGAAAGGGGGATTCCTACAGGCAGTCGGCTCTGATACCAACTTGTGACGCCCCCGATTCAATCGTACACTAATCATGCACGCAAATGTGTACGATCAAGATCAGGGACTCACGGGAAGATATCACAACACAACTCTACAAATAAAATAAGTCATACAAGCATCATAATACAAGCCAGGGGCCTCGAGGGCTCGAATACAAGTGCTCGATCATAGACGAGTCAGCGGAAGCAACAATATCTGAGTACAGACATAAGTTAAACAGGGTGCCATAAGATGGCTAGCACAAACTGGGATACAGATCGAAAGAGGCGCAGGCCTCCTGCCTGGGATCCTCCTAAACTACTCCTGGTTGTCGTCAGCGGGCTGCACGTAGTAGTAGGCACCTCCGGTGTAGTAGGGGTCGTCGTCGACGGTAGCGTCTGGCTCCTGGACTCCAACATCTGGTTGCGACAACCAGAAAGAAAGGAAAGGGGGAAAAAAGGGGGGAGAAAGCAACCGTGAGTACTCATCCAAAGTACTCGCAAGCAAGGAACTACACTACATATGCATGGGTATATGTGTAAAGGGCCATATCAGTGGACTGAACTGCAGAATGCCAGAATAAGAGGGGGATAGCTAATCCTGTCGAAGACTACGCTTCTGGCAGCCTCCGTCTTGCAGCATGTAGAAGAGAGTAGATTGAAGTCCTCCAAGTAGCATCTTCAAGTAGCATCTCATAGCATAATCCTACCCGGCGATCCCCTCCTCATATCCCTGAGGTAGAGCGACCACCGGTTGTATCTGGCACTTGGAAGGGTGTGTTTTATTAAGTATCCGGTTCTAGTTGTCATAAGGTCAAGGTACAACTCCAAGTCGTCCTGTTACCGAAGATCACGGCTATTCGAATAGATTAAACTTCCCTGCAGGGGTGCACCACATAGCCCAACACGCTCGATCCCATTTGGCCGGACACACTTTCCTGGGTCATGCCCGGCCTCGGAAGATCAACACGTCGCAGCCCCACCTAGGCAAAACAGAGAGGCCAGCACGCCGGTCTAAACCTAAGC
>NW_021280975.1:0-1178 GCF_002162155.2 Triticum dicoccoides
TGACTTTGTCAAGCAGAACAAGACTCCGGATTTCAAAGGACAATATGAGAAACTGAAACATGATTGGCCAGAATTTGTGAAGCAAAAGAAATCGGAGCAGTTCATTCAAATATCGAAAAAATAAGGAAAATGCGGCTAAGAAGGAGTACAATCATATTATGGGGCCAGGAGGGTATCGCCTTTGGGAGCCTAGGTGGGAGAAGATGGAGAACGAGCTGAGGGCGCGAGGAATCCGTCCAGGTACGGAGGGATGGGACCCAAGGGCCAAAAGCTGGTGGTACGGGCATGGGGGAACGCTGAACCCGGAGACAGGGGAGTGTGTTTACCGGGGCAAAATAATTAAACCCACCCAAGCCCTTATTGACGCAATGAGGGATGCTCAAGAGGGGAAGATCAAGTTCAACAGAGAGAACGACGCGCTGACAAAAGCCCTCGGGAATCCTGAACACGGAGGACGTGTACGAGGCATGGGGCACAATCCGTGGAAAATAGGGTTCCCCCAGAACGATGACCCGTACGGTTACAGAAGCCGGAAGAGAAAGATGGATCGGGAAGCAGATGTTGTGGCGCGGTTGGCATCGGAAATGGATGTGATGAAGAAAACCGTGAGTGTACTAGTAGCCGAACGAGATGCAGCTCGGGCGCAGCATGAAGATCATCCAGCGGATCTCAGAAGCCAGCAACGGAGAAGCAGTGTGGCTTCCACGGAGGCCCCACCGGCTGGTGCAGATGCACCGACAATCGAAATTACTGCACCGGAGCCTCTGGTGGTCGAAATTACTGCACCGGAGCCTCTGGTGGTCGAAATTACTGCACCGGAGCCTCCTCGCTACCCCGTGGACGATATAAAGGAGATGAAAGAATGTCATCTGTATTATCCTATCGGGAACATGTCCATGAAGGTAGCCATCGGCAGTGCTTTACCATGTTTACCTGGAGCACTCCACCACAACAACCCCATTCAAGATGGCTATGCTCGTGTCACGGTGGAGGACATAGTCCAAGGGTTTGAGGACCTGGAGATTGACATTGCTACACCTGAAGGGGAGAAAAGACTTGGAGATGTCAAGCGCCATTTCATTCTATGGCAAAAGAAGTTTATCAAGTTTCCAGGCGAGGCGCCAAGGACAACAAGTCCACCCCCCTACGGTGGTGGCGGTTCACCTACACCTCCGTCA
>NW_021280976.1:0-1042 GCF_002162155.2 Triticum dicoccoides
AATATTTGACACCTCAAAATCGGCTTCTAAATAGGTCTTTTTGCCCTCCGAAGTTCATGAACACAGCTTGTTCCAATTTTTCAGGCCAGTTTTAGAATTCTTTGACTCCTTATATCAACTCGGAATTGAGTGATTCTTTTTGCATTGGAAAGCTTGAGTTAATAGCATTCTTTGAAAGAATTTATCAGAAAATTGTCTTAAACTTTTCAAGAGGAAAGTTGGAGAGAGAGTTGTTGTATATCCTGCTTGGCAGTTGTTTTTCATCATTATCTTCACTGCCGTTGTGATATTCACTTATATCTTGCTGTCAAGAGCTACTTAGTATCCTTCATTGATGCTAGTTGTGCTACGCCATGACCTCATTAGTGTTCTAGGCTCGCGTCTCTAGTACGGTCTAGCCTAGGACCAGCACAGTACCGTCGTTGAGCGTTTATTCAACATTGCATCTTTGAATTGATTATTGCTAATCTTTTGCTACCATATATAGCCAACCTAGCTCCACATATTTCTACACCGTGTATACGTACGCTCCCCTGGCAATCGCTTTACTCAATATTCGGAGTTACTTGACACCGCTGGTTGCCGATCACCACCTGCTGCATGGTAAGAACTTGTAAGACATTGATATTTGCTTTACTGTGAGCGTTTTACCACCACATCCTAGTAGTTATAGGAACATTATTTTTAGGTTTTGTTTCTTGTTCTACTAATCATGACAGGATCCAGAGTCAATTCATGGGCTTTGTCGATCGCGGGAGACGTGCCACCACCTTTGCAAATACCACAACCGTCACGAGAGGTGCACAAACATCCAAATGCACATGATCAGGTTAATGTATCTATACCACCATTTAATGGCCGTTTTAAACCTGCTTTATATATTGAATGGGAGTTCGACATAAAAAATATATTTGCTTCCCATAATTTCGATGAACATAAAAAGGTTAAGGTTGCGGTTGGTTCTTTCACTGGTTATGCTTTGGTTTGGTGGAGTGAATATTGTCGGTTACACCCTGATTATATACCTACTACTTGGGATGAT
>NW_021280977.1:0-1313 GCF_002162155.2 Triticum dicoccoides
TTTTTGATACATACTACATATGTCTATTAACCATGTTCGTACATCAAACTAATGCTCTTTCGTATCCCTCGTCAATCACTTATGATGAGACAGTCACCCGAGTGGGTTACTATGAGACGCCCTACTCGTTTAAAGAGTGCGGTGTCATCCTCCCCACATGATTCTCAAGAAACAGCAAGGCTAAATGAAGATAGTCAACGTAACTCTCTAGTTGATCACCGCAATTCCCCCACACCACCATCGCAGGTGTTTGCTCTCACTTGGCAGTGTGATATGTGGTTGCATGTTGCATATGGTGTCTACCTTGTAATGCTTCTAATTAGGGTAAATTGCATCTGCTTAGTTAACACATTATACCTATGAATATGGCATGCCTTCCTGTTTTTGGTACATACTATGTCTTTCTATTAACCATGTTCTTACATCAAACTACTTTTCTTGTGTATCCCTCATCAATGCTCCTAATTTGTTAAATTGCATCTCCTTAGCTTACACATTATACATGTGAATATGACACGCCTTCCTGTTTTTGGTACATACTACATCTGCCTATCACACCATGTTCTTACATCAAACTATTGTTCTTGTGTATCATGCGTCTATCGCTTATGATGAGACAGTCACGCGCGTGGGTTAATATGAGACAATACTCTTATAAAGAATGCAATTTCATCCTCTCTACATGATTCTCAAGAAACAGCAAGCCTAAATGAAGATATTGAACGTAGCTCTGTACCTGAAGACCGCACTTCCCCTACACCACCATCACAGGTGCTTGCTCTAACTTCGCAGTGTGATATGTGGTTGCATGTTGCATACGGTGTCTAGCTTGTAATGCTTCTAATTAGGGTAAATTGCATCTGCTTAGTTTACACACTATACCTGTGAATATGACATGCCTTCCTATTTTTGGTACACACTACATCTATGTGTTAACCTTGTTCTTACATGAAACTACCTCTCTTCTGTATCATGCATCAATCACTTACGATGAGTCACCTTTATTCATTGCATATTGCATATTATTTCTAGCCTGTTGCCATGTATTGCTTCTAATTTGGTCAAATACATTTGTTAGGGCACCCTTTTAATTTGGCAGAGTGATATTGGTTTCATCTTTCATATGGTTTCTAGCTTGCATCGATTCTAACAAGTTCAAGCACCTTGTGCTTAGTTTACACTATACATCATACATGTCAATATGTCACGCCGTCCTGTTTTTCATACATATACCATCCTCCTATCATGCAGCTGCCTTACATGAAAGTAGTGTTCGTCGGTATCATGCATCAATGAGTTCTGAAGAGCAAATT
>NW_021280978.1:0-1313 GCF_002162155.2 Triticum dicoccoides
TTTTTGATACATACTACATATGTCTATTAACCATGTTCGTACATCAAACTAATGCTCTTTCGTATCCCTCGTCAATCACTTATGATGAGACAGTCACCCGAGTGGGTTACTATGAGACGCCCTACTCGTTTAAAGAGTGCGGTGTCATCCTCCCCACATGATTCTCAAGAAACAGCAAGGCTAAATGAAGATAGTCAACGTAACTCTCTAGTTGATCACCGCAATTCCCCCACACCACCATCGCAGGTGTTTGCTCTCACTTGGCAGTGTGATATGTGGTTGCATGTTGCATATGGTGTCTACCTTGTAATGCTTCTAATTAGGGTAAATTGCATCTGCTTAGTTAACACATTATACCTATGAATATGGCATGCCTTCCTGTTTTTGGTACATACTATGTCTTTCTATTAACCATGTTCTTACATCAAACTACTTTTCTTGTGTATCCCTCATCAATGCTCCTAATTTGTTAAATTGCATCTCCTTAGCTTACACATTATACATGTGAATATGACACGCCTTCCTGTTTTTGGTACATACTACATCTGCCTATCACACCATGTTCTTACATCAAACTATTGTTCTTGTGTATCATGCGTCTATCGCTTATGATGAGACAGTCACGCGCGTGGGTTAATATGAGACAATACTCTTATAAAGAATGCAATTTCATCCTCTCTACATGATTCTCAAGAAACAGCAAGCCTAAATGAAGATATTGAACGTAGCTCTGTACCTGAAGACCGCACTCCCCCTACACCACCATCACAGGTGCTTGCTCTAACTTCGCAGTGTGATATGTGGTTGCATGTTGCATACAGTGTCTAGCTTGTAATGCTTCTAATTAGGGTAAATTGCATCTGCTTAGTTTACACACTATACCTGTGAATATGACATGCCTTCCTATTTTTGGTACACACTACATCTATGTGTTAACCTTGTTCTTACATGAAACTACCTCTCTTCTGTATCATGCATCAATCACTTACGATGAGTCACCTTTATTCATTGCATATTGCATATTATTTCTAGCCTGTTGCCATGTATTGCTTCTAATTTGGTCAAATACATTTGTTAGGGCACCCTTTTAATTTGGCAGAGTGATATTGGTTTCATCTTTCATATGGTTTCTAGCTTGCATCGATTCTAACAAGTTCAAGCACCTTGTGCTTAGTTTACACTATACATCATACATGTCAATATGTCACGCCGTCCTGTTTTTCATACATATACCATCCTCCTATCATGCAGCTGCCTTACATGAAAGTAGTGTTCGTCGGTATCATGCATCAATGAGTTCTGAAGAGCAAATT
>NW_021280979.1:0-1952 GCF_002162155.2 Triticum dicoccoides
AAAAAGTGAGTTCATTTTTAAATCTTGTGTGAGAGAAGGCCAAGAACATGTACTTTTTTTACAGGAACAAGAACATGTACTTAAATTATGAATATGCATAGTTATGTGATCTTAGAATTCATGCTGAATTCATAGAAATAGTATGTGATTTTTGATATTTTCTATCTCCTGTTTGCATGAAATTCTCCAAGTGACCATGGATTCGGTCAGGCCTAATTTGGACCAGCTTGGATTTGAATTTTGTGCTGATCAACCTTTATTATTGGAATCTCATAGATGTGAACCAATGTTTGTTTCCTTCACCATTTTTTCCGAAGTTTCTATGTATTTTTTATACACACAATTTATTCTTGCAAGTGATGTGTCCCTTTCTTGAGAGTATATATGTGCACAATTAATTCCTGAAAGTAGGTGTTCATGTTACTGAGCCATGTATTCCTGAAACTATTATATTACGTGGATTTCATGTTGAGTTCCCATGTCTTACTAATATTCTCCTTTTGGGATATAATTTTGCTAAGATAGCTTGACTGAAGTGGAGATTGCTTGATCTATCGTTTTTAAGGTTTTGAAGGTAACTCTTGTTTTCAACAAGTAGTGTAGGACAGTGATGAAGTTGAAGCCGTTTGTTATCTCAGAAACATGTCTCCATATATTTTGACAAGTCCAAGTTGTCCAATTTTTCTCATATGATTGTACCTCATTGGGTTTATTTCCATGTAGTTATATTAATTGTTGTCAATATGGGTGGGCGCGGCATATCGCGCTTTCATGTTCTAGTAATTACTGTGGATACTACGTTTGCGAGACCATCCGCCACATGACATGTGAGCGGGGCTACTCTGACGAACAATATGAAGTGCGTAAGCAATAATATTCACAATTTTATTTTATTACCATCATTTGTTACAATAATACACACACGGTAGCGCTAAACTAAACCGGAGCGTAAAATCGCTAATCGTGCGCTCCGGCCAGGCTAGGCAAACCAGACGTCCGCACGCACCGCTGCCAAATTAACTAACCGAGAAACCTGTGGCCGCTTGATCATAAAAAGGATGAAAACCATCGTAACAACCATCTAATTATTACGTGAGACCACCCCGCCCCTCCATATTGGCTGGCTAGATTTTCTTTAGTCTACATGCTTGTAACTGTTTGCGAAATATAGTAAAGGATTACCACACTAGCTTTGCGTTGGTCATTATTCGGTACGTGTCAATTGCTACTAGCTTTTGTGTCGTAATTGCATTACCATATGGTCATTACTGCTATGATTAAAAGTTGGTTTTGCCCATTACTAGAAGTACAACTTGGCGTTACCATACATTTATAGTTGGACTCAATGTGGGTAGGATTAAAATTTGGTTCTGCTCATTACTAGAAGTACAACTTGGTGTTACCATGAAAATCACTAGTACTATTTTGGAAGTGTACATAACAGAGTTATATAGGACCTCATTGCTAGAGGAAAAAAAATGAATTACTAGATTAATGCTTGGTGTTACCATACATTCAAAAGTGAATATAATGTGGCTATATATGACCCCCCACTGCAAAGAAATTTATCAATTACTAGAATTACCACTTTGAATTACTACACAATATTTCCTAATCAAGATAGACATAGTAATCAAGTTCACCTGGATTACCATCGGTTACTACCAAATTACCAAAATTAGAAGTGTGCCCGTAGTAAAGCGGTTAATATGTTTTACTACGTGATAACATGCTTTACGATCAAACGGGAGGCAAGTGCACCCAGCATGCGCACGTTGACTTGTTTAGAGGAGGACCGAGCGTGTATTCTGGCTGGAGCGCAGAATAAGCAATTCAAATTAGATGTTTCGGATGCGGGATGAACTCCTATCATCAGATCGTATGCGAGCAATTCAAAAGGAGTTGGCGGCATTCTTCCTTGACCACGTGAGACGGAGAATACCATGTGGACC
>NW_021280981.1:0-1727 GCF_002162155.2 Triticum dicoccoides
TTGAAAAACTTTTATTCAAGTATCCCTTTATGCTATCCAGAAATTCTATATCATTTCCAATCAGTAATATGTCATCCACATATAATATCAGAAATGCTACAGAGCTCCCACTCACTTTCTTGTAAATACAGGCTTCTCCGAAAGTCTGTATAAAACCAAATGCTTTGATCACACTATCAAAACGTTTATTCCAACTCCGAGAGGCTTGCACCAGTCCATAAATGGATCGCTGGAGCTTGCACACTTTGTTAGCTCCCTTTGGATCGACAAAACCTTCTGGTTGCATCATATACAACTCTTCTTCCAGAAATCCATTCAGGAATGCAGTTTTGACATCCATTTGCCAAATTTCATAATCATAAAATGCGGCAATTGCTAACATGATTCGGACGGACTTAAGCATCGCTACGGGTGAGAAGGTCTCATCGTAGTCAATTCCTTGAATTTGCTGAAAACCTTTTGCGACAAGTCGAGCTTTGTAGACAGTAACATTACCATCAGCGTCAGTCTTCTTCTTAAAGATCCATTTATTCTCAATTGCTTGCCGATCATCGGGCAAGTCAACCAAAGTCCATACTTTGTTCTCATACATGGATCCCATCTCAGATTTCATGGCTACAAGCCACTTTGCGGAATCTGGGCTCACCATCGCTTCTTCATAGTTTGCAGGTTCATCATGATCTAGTAGCATGACCTCCAGAACAAAATTACCGTACCACTCTGGTGCGGATCTTACTCTGGTTGATCTACGAGGTTCAGCAGTATCTTGATCTGAAGTTTCATGATCATTATCATTGGCTTCCTCACTAACTGGTGTAGGTGTCACTGAAACAGTTTTCTGTGATGAACTACTTTCCAGTAAGGGAGCGGGTACAGTTACCTCGTCAAGTTCTACTTTCCTCCCACTCACTTCTTTCGAGAGAAACTCCTTCTCTAGAAATGATCCATTCTTAGCAACGAAATGTCTTGCCTTCGGATCTGTGATAGAAGGTGTACCCAACAGTTTCCTTTGGGTATCCTATGAAGACACATTTCTCCAATTTGGGTTCGAGCTTATCAGGTTGAAGCTTTTTTACATAAGCATCGCAGCCCCAAACTTTAAGAAACGACAACTTTGGTTTCTTGCCAAACCACAGTTCATAAGGCGTCGTCTCAACGGATTTTGATGGTGCCCTATTTAATGTGAATGCGGCCGTCTCTAAAGCATATCCCCAAAAAGATATCGGTAAATCAGTAAGAGACATCATAGATCGCACCATATCTAGTAAAGTACGATTACGACGTTCGGACACACCATTACGCTGTGGTGTTCCGGGTGGCGTGAGTTGCGAAACTATTCCACAGTTTTTCAAATGTACACCAAACTCGTAACTCAAATATTCTCCTCCACGATCAGATCGTAGAAACTTTATTTTCTTGTTACGATGATTTTCAACTTCACTCTGAAATTCTTTGAACTTTTCAAATGTTTCAGACTTATGTTTCATTAAGTAGATATACCCATATCTGCTTAAATCATCTGTGAAGGTGAGAAAATAACGATATCCGCCACGAGCCTCAATATTCATCGGGCCACATACATCGGTATGTATGATTTCCAACAAATCTGTTGCTCTCTCCATAGTACCGGAGAACGGTGTTTTAGTCATCTTGCCCATGAGGCACGGTTCACAAGTACCAAGTGATTCATAATCAAGTGGTTCCAAAAGTCCATCAGCATGGAGTTT
>NW_021280982.1:0-1202 GCF_002162155.2 Triticum dicoccoides
TTGGCTCTTATTACACGTGAAGAACATGGTGGAGATGATTCTGATCATGAGACGCAATACATGGCTCCTGAAGACGCTGACAGGTATGAATGTTTAGTTTCTCAACGTGTTTTGAGTGTGCAGGTCACACAAGCTGAGCAAAATCAGAGGCACAATTTGTTCCATACCAAGGGAGTTGTGAAGGAACGTTCTGTGCGCGTCATCATAGACGGAGGGAGCTGCAACAACTTGGCTAGCATGGAGATGGTGGAGAAGCTTTCTCTCACCACAAGACCACATCCACATCCTTACTACATCCAATGGTTCAACAACAGCGGCAAGGTTAAGGTAACACGTACTGTTCGTGTGCATTTTAGTATCTCTACATATGCTGATTATGTTGATTGTGATGTGGTACCTATGCAAGCATGTTCCTTATTACATGGTAGACCATGGCAATTTGATAAAAATTCTGTACACCATGGTAGAAACAATCACTATACTCTTGTTCATAAGGATAAAAATATTACGTTGCTTCATATGACTCCTGATTCCATTTTGAAAGATGATATTAATAGAGCTAATAAAGCACAACAGGAGAAGAATAAGAGTGAAAATCAGATTGTGGCAAAAGAATTTGAGCAACAAATGAAGCCTAATAATAAACCATCTAGTGTTGCTTCTGAAATTAAATTGAAAAGTGCATGTTTATTTGCCACCAAATCTGATATTGATGAGCTAGATTTCAGCAAATCTGTTTGCTATGCTTTTGTGTGCACAGAGGCATTATTTTCATTCGAGGACGTGCCTTCCTCTTTGCCTTCTGCTGTCACTAACATTTTGCAGGAGTTCGCTGACGTTTTTCCACAAGACGTGCCACCGGGATTACCGCCTATTCGAGGGATTGAGCATCAGATTGACTTAATTCCCGGTGCTTCACTGCCAAACCGTGCACCATACCGTACCAATCCAGAGGAGACGAAGGAGATTATGCGTCAAGTACAAGAGCTTCTCGACAAAGGTTATATACGCGAATCCCTTAGTCCTTGTGCTGTTCCTATTATTCTAGTGCCGAAAAAGGATGGTACATCACGTATGTGTGTTGATTGTAGAGGCATTAATAATATTACTATTCGTTATCGTCATCCTATTCCTAGGCTAGATGATATGCTTGATGAATTGAGTGGCTCTACAATATTCTCCAAAGTTGATTTGCGTAGTGG
>NW_021280983.1:0-1528 GCF_002162155.2 Triticum dicoccoides
TGTGGTCGCCGGCGGTTCTGAGGTGGTTGGGCTCATGGATCTTGTCCAAGACGTGACCTTTGGGGCTTCTCGGGGTGGCCCGGTGGCGGGGCGGCGGCCCTGGCGGTGGGAGTCGCGTCGGTCGTAGGCGGACTGCGCGACTCAGATGCGGGCGTGCAACCACGGCCGCTTGGGTGGCATGGTTGCAGGTGGTTGGCCGACCGGGGATGCAGCGGTAGGGTGGAGCACCGGGGTTCATCACTTACCTGTCCGTACACGGGTCGACGGTGGCGGCGTCCGCGGATGTCGTGTTCCTCCCTGTAGGCTCCGTCGTGGTGCTCTCACTCCTCCCGTCGTGTTCCGGGTGAAAACCTGATATTTGGATCGGACGATGGCGACGGTCCGTGGTCGTGCCCTTCTTGAAGGCATCGTCTCGGAACCCTCGGTCCGGCGTGGTCCGTTGCACTTCTTCCCGGACGATCTCTCATCTTGTGGTAGTCGTTGAAGTTGTGTGTCGGTGCCCGGCATTCTTGTTTCTTGCCTTGGGTTGTGTGGCGTGCGTTTGTATCGGTTATTTGGATGTAAGTGTTGGTGCTTTATTTATAAAGCGGGGGGAAACCCTTTTTCGGCGAGAAGGTCAGCGAAGACGACCAGTCCGATGACCCTACCGCTCGCGCAGGGTCAGCCGATGGCGAGCACGCGCACAACAATGTCGTCGCGGCCATGATGGCGGAAGATCCGGGCTTCCTGAATGAGTAGCGGACGCTACTATTATCCATCCGCAACGCCCGCGTCATCTGCCATGATGGCGGAAGACACCTTTTTCATCTTGACACATTCGTATTTAGATGAAGCGGAGACAAATAACTTGGAACGGAGGGAGTATATCTGAAATCCCAGTTAGCAACAGGCCAATAAAGGTTCGTTCACTGATGAGGGGTGCGTTCATTGTCCTTCATCCCTAAGACTCCCAGCCCTATTACCTTCTGGTGCCTATTTGACATAATCGGAAAGATCTCAAGGAATATTGCGTGCAGAACAAACTGTTGAAGTTCACAAAAATATTAATCTTTGTTGTCATACCACATGTGAAGTACATTGCCGAACAATCTATCGACATCGAAAAAAAGACTAATGAATATACCTATATACCTGTTACTAATCATGAACATGCACCTGTTAAAACTCGCAAAGAAAACTGTGGAAATTCGGAGCAAAACAATGCAAAAAACACGCACCTGTTAGGATAAACATGTACAACTAAATATGTGAGATAGACATATTTTTTTGCCTAGTCTTTTGAGATAAGCTCTATCTCTCCAAACCTCCCTGTAATCTCTCTAGACGTTGTAATCACACATATATAATCAACACGAAGACATGCGGCTCATCTATGTTTTTGTGTGTGTATGTGGGGGGGGGGGGCTCATCTATGTTACGTTGATGACTACAAACAGTTATAATCCCATTCACTCGTTCGAAATCCAAGGCTATGCCTATGCGGGGGTCCGCCGGAAATTGCCCTGAAAATAGATTTCATGTTAAAAAA
>NW_021280984.1:0-2730 GCF_002162155.2 Triticum dicoccoides
TATCCATCCTTCAACACATAACCAAGAAACCTTCGGAAATCGTCTACCTCAACCTTCGAAAAGCATCCGTTATACGAGTCATGGCAATACTCCCGTACTCACCTCAGTACTGGGTTATCGGGGTTATCTCACCAACAACTGCATAAAAGAGATTTTCGATGTCGGCGTACTAAACTCAGGTATTCCAGAACTGCAACGATAAAATTATGACGACAACACCTCAGAGCTCAACTCCCCGGGACACTTCCACTAAACCCCTGACAGGAGGCACCAAGACAATGTTCTCATCATAAAACCATCGGAACGATTCCAAGATACCCGCGTGATCCTAAAAAAATTTTTTAGTGAAATTTGAGAAGAGAAGAGTCAAAACTCTACGTCAGGATGCCTTACCAGAGCGATGAAGAGACTGGGGAGTAAAAAGAATTCCTAACTCTCCGATATATATATCCTAAAGACTCAAAACATTTTTCTAGACACAACTCGGCCGCTAAAAACGATCAAGCAGTGGGGCTCCTAAGGTCGGGGAAGGCTCTGATTACCAACTTGTAACACCCTCGATGCGGCTATATCTCCCACGTGTCGAAGCACGACTTAGAGGCATAACCGCATTGAAAGCAATGTCGCAAGTGAGGTAATCTTCACACAACCCATGTAATACATAAGGGAAAGAGATACATAGTTGGCTTACAATCGCCACTTCACACAATTACATGAATAAAGCATTACATCATCCAGATACAATCAAGGTCCGACTACGGAACCAAAATAAAAGAAGAACCTCAAATGCGACAAAGGTCCCCGATCGACCCCAACTGGGCTCCACTACTGATCAACTAGAACGGAAACAACACAAAGGACAAGATCTTCATCGAGCTCCTCCTGAGCTTGGTTGCGTCATCTGCACGGTAACATAGGCACCTGCAAACTGGTTTTGGAAGTATCTGTGAGCCACGGGGACTCAGCAATCTCGCACCCGCGAGATCAAGACTATTTAAGCTTATAGGAAGGATGGAGTAATGAGGTGGAGCTGCAGCAAGCGACTAGCATATATGGTGGCTAACATACGCAAATGAGAGCGAGAAGAGAAGGCAAAGCACGGTCGATAAAGGTATGATCAAGAAGTGATCCTGGACTACCTACGTCAAGCATAACTCCAACAACCGTGTTCACTTTCCGGACTCCGCCGGAAAGAGACCATCACGGTTACACACGCGGTTGATGTATTTTAATTAAGGTCAACTTCGGGTTTTCTACAACCGGGCGTTAACAAATTCCCATCTGCCACATAACCGCGGGCACGGCTTTCGAAAGTTCAAATCCCTGCAGGGGTGTCCCAACTTAGCCCATGACAAGCTCTCACGGTCAACGAAGGAATAGACCTCCACCCGAGACGTTCCGATCAGACTCGGTATCCCGGTACAACAAGACATTTCGACAGGGTAAAACTAAACCAGCAACACCGCCCGAATGTGCCGACAAATCCCGATAGGAGCTGCACATATCTCTTTCTCAGGGCACACTCAGATGAGACTAGCTACGAGTAAAACCAACCCTCAAGTTTCCCCGAGGTGGCCCCACAGGCAGCTCAGTTCGGACCAACACTCAGAGGAGCACTGGCCCGGGGGGGGGGGGGTTAGAATAAAGATGACCCTTGAGTCTGCAGAACCCAAGGGAAGGTGGTAGGTTGTTAGTGCAAATGGTAAAACCAATGTTGGGCATTGCTGGAGGAGCTTTACTTAAGGCGAACTGTCAAGGGGTTCCCATTATAGCCCAACCGTGTAAGGAACGCAAAATCCGGGAACATAACACCGATATGACGGAAACTAGGGCGGCAAGAGTGGAACAACACACCAGGCATAAGGCCGAGCCTTCCACCCTTTACCAAGTATATAGATGCATTAATTAAGTAAGATATATTGTGATATCCCAACAAGTAAACATGTTCCAACAAGGAACAACATCTCCATGTTCCAACAAGGAACAAACTTCAATCTTCACCTGCAACTAACAACGCTATAAGAGGGACTGAGCAAAGCGGTAACATAGCCAATCAACGGTTTGCTAGGACATGGTGGGTTAGAGGTTTGACATGGCAATTTGGGAGGCTGACAAGCAAATGGTAGGCATCGTAGCATTGGCATAGCAAGAGCGAGCAAACTAGCATAGCAAAGATAGTAGTGATTTCGAGGGTATGATCATCTTGCCTGAGATCCCGCAAGGAAGAAGAACGAGTCCAAGAAGAAGACAAACGGCCGTAGACGAACGAATCCTCACAACTCCGGAACGAAACCGAAGCTAACGTGAGAAGCAACCCGGAAAGAAACAAACAACATAGTAAACACACAAGCATAAACAAGTCATGATGCACAAACAAGTATGATGCATGTCCGGTTTAATGAGGCATGGCATGGCAAAGTGCACAAACAATCCTACAAATTAAATGGAGCTCAATATGCAACTGCATATTGACGGAACACCACATCAATTATTTAGTTATCTCTCGTTTAAGCTACCCAACAATATTAACTGTTGTTAAACATGGCAAGAGGTGAATCATAATATAAACTATACCATCTAAACAATTTAAATGGGGCCGGATATAAAAACAACAAATCCGGTAAATCCCCATATGCATTTAGCAATTTAATGCAACAACAAGTTTAAACATTTTAAATGTTGTTATCATGATGCGGATGACATATACAAGTTTTATGCAATTTTATGAAA
>NW_021280985.1:0-666 GCF_002162155.2 Triticum dicoccoides
GCATTAGTCCCGGTTGGTGCCACCAACCGGGACCAAAGGCACCCTTTAGTCCCGGTTGGTGCCACCAACCGGGACCAAAGGCCTTGTGCTGCCCCGCGCCAAATGTTTAGTCCCACCTTGCTAGTTGAGAGGGAGCCGCACCCGTTTATAAGGTGCGGTGCGGCTCCCCTCTCGAGCTCCTCTCTAAAGCAGGCTTTCGGGCCTAACTCTGCCATCTGTGCCTGTGGGCCTACTGGGCCTTCCACGGGCCTGAATCCTGGCCCATAGGGTTTCTAGTCGTATTCAGGCCATGGGGGCCCAGTAGGTGGCATTTTTTTTTGTTTTTTTGTTTTATTTGTTGCTTTATTTAGTTTATTTTGGTTTTGGTTTATTTTTCTTTTGGCCTTTTGCTTTATTTTTTAATTCTTTTTGCTTTTAGTTTTAGAAAAATTATAAACTTTCTGTTAGTGCCATTAGTTTTCAAATCTGAAAACTCTTTTTTTGTTTTCTTTGTTGCTTTATTTATTTTATTTTGTTTCTACTTACAACAAAATACTTATTGTTGCTATTTTTTTTCAGTTTTTTGTTCTGTTTTCTGCATTATTTAGTTTTTGTTGTTTTTTGCTTTATTTTTTAATCCTTTTTGCTTTTAGTTTTAGAAAAATTATAAACTTTCTGTTAGTGCCA
>NW_021280986.1:0-2180 GCF_002162155.2 Triticum dicoccoides
TGTGAAGGGCCCTGACGCGGTCTGTGTACTGCGGCCTTCTGACGTGAACAGTGGGCGGGGCAGAGTTGGGTGGGGAGGCAGTAGCAATATAAATGCGAGTGGAACAGCGTCGACACAGGTCCGAAGGAATCTAATACAGGCTGCGCCGGTACAGCTGCTCATGTGCTAAGAGCGCTGCTATACACACGACAATCATGCGCACGATGCATGGACGATCCTACATGGCAGCGCTAAAGCCAGCATCCACGCACGAGGCAGTTGAGGACCTTGTTCACCTAAAGTCCAAGCCCAAGCCCTACCCAAACTGCCATAGCCCAAACCCAAATTAAATGGCATAGTCCAAATAAATCTCGTCTCATCCCCTGTCTCTCGTGCGCGGCCGACGCGGTGGCCGGCGCAACATCCCGTCCACAGCCGGACCTGCACACTGGACTTCTAGCCCTCCGCCACCCCGACGAACATCCCCTTTCTCTCGCTATTCTCGTCTTCCCTCGCCGTCGTTTGCTGCAGCGATTCTGTGACCACGCCGTCCTGGTCTTGGTTGCGCCGCCGCGACCACGCCGTCGTCATCTTGGCTTCATCAAAGTTGTCTGATGGTGTGTACCTAATCTAGTGGCAAGAAATTGACTCGTGTAGTAGATACAAGGAGGTCGTTCTTATGCTGTACCTAGTGCTATTCTGTACTCTGTTTGAAACAGATGAGCTGCCTTTGTATCCATAAGCATGTTAAGCTATCTGTACTCAGAAAGTGTATATATTTGCAAAGAATGGCAGTACAAAAATTATATCTTCCAGATTTGTTTCAGCTCTCTATTGTAGCTTCACCAAAACTAGTAATAGTTGAATATGAGATTTCAGAACACTTTCAGAATACAGAGCTGTTGTTGAACAAAGAGAATAGAGTTTGCAATAAACAGAGATATGAACAAACGAAGTAAGCTGATCTAAATGACAGTCAGATGGCTCTCAAAATATGTTTGTCTAGAGTTTAGATTGTGACAAGCAACATCCAGCCACAGAATATGCATCTCATACAAAAGATACTTTCTTTCAATCATTTAACAAAAACTAAATCAGCATCATCACAGAGCTCCGGTCATTTTTTACCAGAATTATCCATATAACCTCACTACAATTTCAAGGCTAAAACTGCGGTTACATTCCGAAGTACTCCAGACTCCAAAGCATGTCCCTTTCATCCATTCAGGTTAGCAGCGAGCAAGTCCATGGCATCTTTCTTTCCCTTAGAAGTTTAAAGAACCGAATTAGTCATTGACAAATACTTTATGACAAATAGTTGATGGTGTATATGTGTAACACCTGGAGAATATCAATGTAAGACATGATATGAGTTGGTGTAGCAGGTTCATTTGTTTGTAGCTCCTGAAAAAAGTAGCAGTGCTTGAGTGTCTTGTATATATAGTATTGTACAATTCGTACTGTAAGGCAACTGCTCAAACTAAGTACCTGGAAGGCTGGAACTCATTTGGAAAGAACAAAAAACTTCCAGCCTCATATCCTTCATAGTGAGCATTTCCCTGAAGAAAAAACCTTACTCATAAAGGGAAATATGTTGAAAATACTATAATAACAGTAGCTAGATGAAATATTACCTCTGTTTGTTGTGAACTCTGGATATTGGTGTCCTGCCCATTTTTCGATAAACTGATGTGTTTCTGCTACAAGGTAGTTCTTACACTTTAGCAAAGTTACAATAGGAAGAAAGAAAATAACTATAAATTTGGATACCTTTCCCTGCTTTTGAGATGGCACTTTGGTTGTAGTTTTCTGCACAAGCCGCTTCTTTGCTCTCAATTTTTTGATCACTTGATCCACTTTAGACATCTTTCTCTTTGAAGGAGGACGGCCTACACTGCGAACAGGGATTGGACTGAGTACAAGTTTTTCTTTATTTAGCATTGTATCTTCTTGCTTTGAAGTTGGGCCATCTTCCTGAACATCTTGGCTGGCACAATATGCCTCAATCTTTCTTTCTAACTCATCAAGGCCATCCATCACCAAGTCACGCAATGTATCAGACTCTGCACCTTTCTCTGCCACTTCGTGGGAACGCTTGCACAAATCATCATAACGCTGCACGACTGGTGTATTCAGCATATCACCATAGGAGCATTTAATAAATGTGTGTTTGCGCTTAAAATCCTTTCTCCATCGTTGCA
>NW_021280987.1:0-1071 GCF_002162155.2 Triticum dicoccoides
GCGTCACCTTTTTATTGGGCCAGGCCCATGTAATTTCGAAATACATAAGTATAGGCTATTTTTCGAGTCCGTATGTGTGGGGAAACAAGAGATAGGGTTGATTTCGGACCCCTCCACCAAGGGCCACGAAATTCCCCCTCTCTTCCTCCATATATACAGCCCTTAGGGCACCGTTTAGACTTTGGGTTTTGTTTAGATTAAAAGTTCGCCATAGCTGCAACTTCGCGTACTTCGTTTGTGTTCAATGACCAGACAAAGGCGTCACAGAACCCCACCTTGATCAATAAAGCTTTCATCTTATATTCGCAATATCCAGATTGCAATCTTAGTTTCTTGCTTGTTCTTCGTTTGCTCGCAGGAAACAGACCCTCGTGGTCAGGTTGATCGTGCTCCGGCGTGGTCAATAACCTCTCGGAGTTGGTTTAGCGATTGCTAAGGCGCGACGTCCTCGCACGTTCGTAGTCGGATCGTCAAAGTCGACTTCCACCAAAGCGATATCCATCATCTCATCGAAAGACGGGACACCTTTGCCGCTATCAAGTGGTATCAGATTTCCAGGTTGCTCGGTGAGATTTTACAGTTTTTCCTAGTTTAGATCGAGTCTGTTCTTCATACCTATAGTCCACGAAAAAGGCAAAAAAAATTAGGGTTAGTTCATCCCATCCGAACCAATCTGAGCCTTGCATAATCTTTTCTGTATTTGCTTTGTTGAATTTGCGGTTGCATCGTCGTGTCCAGTTGCTGGTCTTAGCGTCTAGTCTTTTAGAGTTTCGAGTTCTGTTCACAGGTTGTCACGTCGCCGCTGCCATATATCACCACCGCATCATCATCGTCGCTGTTGCCATATACCACCACCACATATTCACCGCCAATCCGAATCCATATACGCCACCACATATCCGCCGCCATCATGCCAATCCGAGTTCACCTGCAACATATATCCGCCACCTGTCCGTGTTCCACCAGATTCATCTCCGCCACCAGTCCGAGTTCCACCAGATTCATCTCCGCCACCAGTCCTAGTCCGAGTCCAGTAATTGTTGCATTGTTCTCGATTTCCAGATCACGCGA
>NW_021280988.1:0-1042 GCF_002162155.2 Triticum dicoccoides
TTGCAGTGGACACGAACCAAGGACAGAGCCACATCAGCGCCACACCAAGCAGAAGACTTCTTCCACTCCTACACTCGGTCAGGGATTCCGTTAAGTCGAGTCATCAGAGACTCGAGATCATTTTGGAGCGTAGCCTCTGGCCAAAGTGCCGGGTCGATTCGTGACATGGCGACCTTCAGTCGAGCCAAGTAGTCCACGGCACCGTCGATGTGAGATTCCAGTCGGAGCAGATTCATGGCAGTTTCATCTTTCACGGGAGAGTTGATTGGATCCAAACCTGGTTCGATCCGCCCAGTCTCCTCTTCAAAGTTCTGGCAAAACTCTGCATTCACGGTCCAAGGATAAGTCAATTTTCATACACTGAGTCGACACAAAAAAAACACCAGTCGGAACTGAATGTGCACCTTCAAGCTTGATGTACAACTTCTTGGCGGGTTTCCTCAAGTAGCTCTCCAGATCGTCCCTCCTGCGAGCGATGCCTTCCATCTTTTCGTTCAGGTTGAGGTTATCCTTCTTCCAACGTGTACACTCCCTGTTGGCTTCATTCAGAGCGGTCTTCAGCCTGGTATTCTCTTCTTCTAACTGGCCGACCGAAGCCAGCTTCTGTTCGGCCAGAGCGGTCTTGTCGTCAGCCTCCTTACGAGCAGCAGGCAAGTCCTGATCCTTCTTCGCCAGAGCTTCTCTCAGTTTTTCTGCAAAGAAATGATGATTGATTCGGAAATAGCAGAAGGGTACTCAAGCCTAAAAACTAACCAGTCGAAAAAATCGTCTTACCTGCGGCGCCGTCTCTGACCTTTTGCAGCTCTGTCCTGGCCAGCTCCAAATCAAGGTTCAGTTGAATCTGCTGCTTCTCCAAGTCAGCAAAGTGAGCTCCAAGATCGCAAGATTTCTGAAATCAAAGGGGAGAAGTTATCGTTACAGCAAAAAAAACAACAAAGGCAATAAATACTAAGACTACGGTCGACTGCCAGCAGTCCACCATAGTCTCAGGGACTACACCCAGTGGGTGCACTTAGCGTGCCCCCACCGGTTCTGATCCCAC
>NW_021280989.1:0-1652 GCF_002162155.2 Triticum dicoccoides
TATTCCAACTAGGATTCCCAAGGGGGAAAGAGGGAGAAGGGTGGCCGGCCACCTCTCCTAGTCCTAATAGGACTAGGGGAAGGGGGGAGGCGCGCAGCCCTGGTGGGCAGCCCTTTCACCTTTCCACTAAGGCCCATGAAGGCCCATATGGTTCCCGGGGGGTTCCGGTAACCTCCCGGTAACCCGGTAAAATCCCGATTTCACCCGGAACACTTCCGATGTCCAAACATAGGCTTCCAATATATCAATCTTTACGTCTCGACCATTTCGAGACTCCTCGTCATGTCCGTGATCATATCCGGGACTCCGAACAACCTTCGGTACATCAAAATGCATAAACTCATAATATAACTGTCATCGTAACCTTAAGCGTGCGGACCCTACGGGTTCGAGAACAATGTAGACATGACCGAGACATGTCTCTGGTCAATAACCAATAGCGGGACCTAGATGCCCATATTGGCTCCTACATATTCTACGAAGATCTTTATCGGTCAGACCGCATAACAACATACGTTGTTCCCTTTGTCATCGGTATGTTACTTTCCCGAGATTCGATCGTCGGTATCCAATACCTAGTTCAATCTCGTTACCGGCAAGTCTCTTTACTCGTTCCGTAATACATCATCTCACAACTAACATATTAGTTGTAATGCTTGCAAGGCTTATGTGATGTGTATTACCGAGAGGGCCCAGAGATACCTCTCCGACAATCGGAGTGACAAATCCTAATCTCGAAATACGCCAACCCAACATCGACCATTGGAGACACCTGTAGTACTCCTTTATAATCACCCATTTACGTTGTGACATTTGGTAATACCCAAAGTGTTCCTCCGGTAAACGGGAGTTACATAATCTCATAGTCGTAGGAACATGTATAAGTCATGAAGAAAGCAATAGCAACATACTAAACGACCAGGTGCTAAGCTAATGGAATGGGTCATGTCAATCAGATCATTCTACTAATGATGTGACCTCGTTAATCAAATAACAACTCATTGTTCATGGTTAGGAAACATAACCATCTTTGATTAACGAGCTAGTCAAGTAGAGGCATACTAGTGACACTCTGTTTGTCTATGTATTCTCACATGTATTATGTTTCCGGTTAATACAATTCTAGCATGAATAATAAACATTTATCATGATATAAGGAAATAAATAATAACTTTATTATTGCCTCTAGAGCATATTTCCTTCAGTCTCCCACTTGCACTAGAGTCAATAATCTAGTTCACATCGCCATGTGATTTTAACAGCAATAGTTCACATCACCATGTGACCAACACCCAAAGGGTTTACTAGATTCAGTAATCTAGTTCACATCGCTATGTGATTAACACCCAAAGAGTACTAAGGTGTGATCATGTTTTGCTCGTGAGAGAAGCTTAGTCAACGGATCTGTCATATTCAGAGCCGTATGTATTTTGCAAATATCCTATGTCTACAATGCTCTGTGCGGAGCTACTCTAGCTAATTGCTCCCACTTTCAATATGTATCCAGATTGAGACTTAGAGTCATCTGGATCAGTGTAAAAGTTTGCACTGATGTAACTTTTACAACAAACTCTTTTATCACCTCCATAATCGAGAAACATCTCCTTAGTCCTTACTAAGGATATTCTTGACCAATGTCCAGTGATCTACTC
>NW_021280990.1:0-1442 GCF_002162155.2 Triticum dicoccoides
CGGGCCCGCGCCTCGGCCGCGCTCACAGCGGCCCCGCCTCCATCGTGCCTGCTCGTCGCCGTCCTTGCCCGGCTCCACGAGCGCACGCCCCCTGCCTCCCTGCGTCGCCGGCACCTCACCGTGCCCCGCCAGTCCCGCCCCCGCGGTTGGCCTGGGCGGGTGCTTTATCAAGCACCCACGCGCCCGTGCCCGCATCGGCCCCCTGGGCAAATGACACGTGGGGCCCAGCCCCAGAACAAAAAAAAAGAAGAAGAGAAAATAATAATTATAATAATAATAATATTAATTAATTAATTAACTTAATTAATTGAGTTTAATTAACCTGATCAATTAACTAAACTAATTAACCTGTTAGTTTAATTAAACTGTAATTAGATTAACCTAAACCCTAATTAACCTAACAGTGTATGACAGGTGGGTCCCACGGGACCCACATGTCAGTTTGACCCAGGTCAACCGCACTGTTGCCTGCTGACATCACACATACGTCATGCTGACGTCAGCATTTACTATTCTGGATAATGTTGAATTAAATAAATAATTAAATTCCAGAAATTAATAAAATCTTTAGAAAATCATATCTTTTAATCCGTAACTCGGATTAAAATATTTTCAACATGAAAGTTGTTCAGAACGACGAGACGAATCCGGATACGCGGTCCGTTCGTCCGCCACACACCCCTAACCTATCGAACCCGCAACTTTTCCCCTCCGGTTCCTCTGCCCGAAAACACGAAACACCGGGAATACTTTCCCGGGGGTTTTCCCCCCCTTCACCGGTATCACCTACTACCGCGTTAGGGCACACCGAACACCGCGTATTGCCTTGATATATTTTGTGGTGCTTTGTTTGCTCTGTATTCATTATTTCTTCCCCCTCTTCTCTCCGGTAGACTACGAGACCGACGCTGCTGTTGACCAGTTCGACTACGGAGTTGACGACTCCTCTATCTTGCCAGAGCAACCAGGCAAGCCCCCCCCCTTGATCACCAGATATCGCCTATTCTCCTCTATACTGCTTGCATTAGAGTAGTGTAGCATGTTACTGCTTTCGTTAATCCTATTCTGTTGCATAGCCTGACATTGTCGCTACATCTGTTGATACCTTACCTCCTAAATGCTTAGTATAGGATGCTAGTTTATCATCATTGGCCCTACATTCTTGTCAGTCTGCCTTGCTATACTATCGGGCCGTGATCACTTGGGAGGTGATCACGGGTATATACTATACATACATACATACTATACAGATGGTGACTAAAGTCGGGTCAGCTCATTGAGTACCCGCAAGTGATTCTGACGAGGGGGCTGAAAGGACAGGTGGCTCCATCCCGGTAGAGGTGGGCCTGGGTTCCCGACGGCCCTCGACTGTTACTTTGTGGCGGAGCGACAGGGCAGGTTGAGACCACCTAGGAGACAGGTGGGCCTGGCCCTGTTCGGCG
>NW_021280991.1:0-1848 GCF_002162155.2 Triticum dicoccoides
GATGGCCTTTTCCCCAAGACGACTGATAAAACGGCTCAAAGCTGTACTCCGGCCGGCCAGACGTTGAACGTCATTGATACACGCCGGTTTAGACAAAGATGTGATTGCTGCAATTTTTTCTGGATTAGCCTCAATGCCTCTGTTTGACACCAGGAAACCCAAGAGCTTGCCTGCCGGGACACCAAAGACACACTTCTTCGGATTGAGCATCATCTTGTAAACCCGGAGGTTGTCAAAGGTTTCTCTCAAATCATCTATCAATGTTTCCTCCTTTTTGGACTTTATCACAATGGCATCCACATATGCATGAACATTGCGCCCAATCTGCTTATGAAGGCAATTCTGAACACAGCGCTGATAAGTTGCTTGGGCACTCTTGAGCCCAAAGGGCATGGAGACATAGCAGAAGGCTCCAAAGGGAGTTATGAAAGTTGTCTTCTCCTGGTCCTTAACCGCCATTTTGATCTGATGATAACCAGAATAAGCATCCAGAAAACACAAACGGTCACAACCTGCCGTAGCATCAATTATCTGATCAATACGAGGGAGGGCAAAGGGGTCTGCAGGGCAAGCCTTGTTTAAATTTGTGTAATATACACACATACGCCAAGTGCCGTCTTTCTTAAGAACCAACACCGGGTTAGACAACCACTCCGGATGAAAGACCTCCACGATAAACCCTGCGGCCAACAACCGAGCTACCTCTTCACCGATAGCCTTATGCCTTTCTTCATTGAAGCGGCGGAAAAACTGCCGGACCGGTTTAAACTTAGGATCAATGTTGAGTGTGTGCTCAGCGAGTTCTCTCGGTACACCTGGCATGTCAGAAGGTTTCCATGCAAAGATGTCCCGGTTCTCACGGATGAACTCGATGAGCGCGCTTTCCTATTTGGGATCCAGGTTAGCGCTGATGCTGAATTGCTTGGATTAGTCGCCAGGAACAAAATCAACCATCTTAGTATCTGTAGCCGATTTGAACTTCAACGCCGGATCGTGCTCTGTAGTCGGCTTTTTCAAAGAGGTCATATCTGCCGGATCAACCTGCTCCTTATAGAATTTCAACTCCTCCGTGGCACAAACCGACTCAGCATAAGCCGCATCACCTTCCTCACACTCCAAAGCGATCTTTCTGCTTCCATGTACTGTGATAGTCCCCTTATGACCTGGCATTTTAAGCTGTAGATAAACATAACACGGCCTCACCATGAATTTAGCATAAGCCGGCCGCCCAAACAGGGCGTGGTACGGACTTTTGATTTTCACCACCTCAAAAGTCAATGTTTCTGACCTTGAATCATAATCATCTCCAAAAGCCACCTCTAAGTCTATCTTGCCCACTGGATATGCGGACTTACCAGGTACCACACCATGAAAAACGGTATTTGACGGTTTAAGATTCTTATCTGTCAACCCCATACGGCGGAATGTATCATAATATAAAATGTTGATACTACTTCCCCCGTCCATGAGCACTTTAGTGAACTTGTATCCCCCAACTTGAGGGGCCACCACCAGGGCTAAGTGACCCGGATTGTCAACCCAGGGTGGGTGATCCTCTCTACTCCACAAAATGGGTTGCTCAGACCAGCGCAAATACGGAGGCACTGCCGGTTCGACAGAGTTTACTGTCCTCTTGTGAAGCTTCTGATCACGCTTGCACAAACTAGTAGTAAAGACATGATATTGCCCGCTATTTAGCTGCTTGGGATTGCTCTGGTAACCCGACTGCTGCTGCTGGTTCCCCTGATGGTTGTAACCTCTCTGGTTGCCTTGGTGCCCTTGATTGATGTGTCCAGTTTGGTTGCCTTGATATCCTAAACCGGAACCACCACCTCCGTAACCCGGCCC
>NW_021280992.1:0-1360 GCF_002162155.2 Triticum dicoccoides
TCATCATCGGTAAAGAATTTGGTGGCATTCTGGACCTTGCAGCGAGTAGCATGCCCGGAGATCTCAGCCAGTGGATAATGAAGCATTACGACCCGGAGATTTCGCAGATAGTCACAGAAAGGGGGAAGATTCCTGTAGATGCTGCAAGTGTCCGTAGGATATGGGGTTTGCCCAACAGGGGTAGGAAGGTGTGCTTCGAGAATCGGCCTGAAATCACAAAGGCAATGTACAGTATTTACAACATCACATCCAAGAACTCCCCAACCCTCACAGAATGGTGCAAGATGATCGTTGACATGGGAGGATCTCATGATGATGATTTTGTCCGCGCTTGGCTAGCTCTTGTTTTTTCATGCTTCCTTGCCCCTTCAACTAGTTTGAGTATTTCCCCAAAGAGCTTTCTGGCGGTCATGGATGTCAATGGAATTACGGAAACTAATATATGCCAGTTTGTTGTTGATCAATTAAAGCTTGCGTTCACTTCGGAGCGTGCCAACAAGAAGGCTGTTTGTTGTTGTGTTTTCCACCTTGTTGTAAGTGCTTCAAGCTGTTTTGTTTTTTCAAGCATCCTTTTGTTTAGTTACCTTCTCCTTTCTTCTTGCATTCATTAGCTAACTTAAACTTTTTGATCTTTCTCCGTGTCTCTATGCAGCTGTTGTACCTAGACTCTCTGGATGTTGATGAGCCAATCCCGAACTTGGTACCAAGGGTCTCAGTTTGGAATTCAGATTTAATCTCCAGAGTTATCAAGAAGGACAGGAAGGCTCCAGGAGAATATGGCCAATTGCGGGTAACTGAATTTTTCTGTTTTAGTATACATATCATTGTCATATTGTTTTTAGGAAACACTACCATTTTTTTAGAGTAGGCAATTCACTTTCAAAGAGCAAGCAAGGCAATGTATCTTTTTGGGCAAGCGACATACATATTTTTTCAAGTATGCCCAAGTAGTTATCAGACTTAATCGAACTTTATATCGTTTGCCATGCACACAAGTTGGATAATGTTGACAGGAAGGATTTGTTTTGTTCTTGTATTTAATAGTAGCTTATGTAGTACATTTTTAGCTCTTTTTTCTGTCTGAGCAATTTACATGTTGAAAAGTAGCAAATTTACACAACAACACAAGCAACTTACGTTCTGGAAACTGGCAACTTGCATACTAGTTCCTCATTTTTTGTTGATTACAGTATCAACTAATAGTAGGCAACAGGGGGAAGTGGCATAATGGTTGCAGGAATTTTCAGACTATTAGTAGTACTATTTTCCTTCATTTTTCTCAGGTCTTTTTTGGTATGGGAGTGCCAGAATTGTTGTCACTCATAGTTTTTTTAATCTTCTTTTGGCTATAAAACCACCA
>NW_021280993.1:0-1448 GCF_002162155.2 Triticum dicoccoides
TATTTGGAGGCTAGGAGCTTGTTTATGAAGCGGGCTTCATAAATTATGTTGATATGGAAGCATACGAGGACTTTGCTAGATTGTCATTCAGATTAAATTGTCATATTTTATGAGTCGGGACGATATGGCTGTTGTGCTAGAGTTGGTTTGTGTGAGTATGTCAAAGGTGTCGTCGCAACATGGTAGTGAATGCCTAAAGGCGGTGGCATGAAGGATCAACATTGAGAAGGTAGGGACTAGCTAATGAGCGATTACCCATCGCGGAAGCCTCGCAAGAGTCATTTTTGTGACTTGAGAGTGAGCCAAATGGTGTCGTCCCCACGTGTCACGTGTTGGTCGCTCCTTCCAAGTTTCTTTTTTTTTATCCAAGCATTTTTAGGTTTTAGATGCTTTTTCTTCTTCTTTTTTTTGGAATTTTTGGTTTTTGTCGGTGAAGCACATATATGCTTCTCCAAAATAAATTTATGCTTTCACAAGAAGCATGATTTTGTTTCTTGTGGAAGCACATGTTTGCTTACTTGAGAAGCATAACATGTGCTTCCGTCAGAAGCACAACTATGCTTCTACTCAGAAAGGGAAAAACACAGTTGTGCTTTTACAAGAAGCACAACCTTGCTTTTGTGAAAGCACATCCTGTGCTATTCTGGAAAAAAAAGGAAAAAAACATATTTTGTGCTTCCAAAAATAAGCAGAAAATCGCAACCGTGCTTTCGGGCTTTGTTCTTTCTTCAGTTTATGTTTTTTTTTTCAGATGCTGTTTTTTTGTTTTTTACATTTTGGTATTTGATTTTTAGGGTTCCTGTTTATTTTTTAGCTTTTTTTTAATTTCCTGCTTTTCTGGAGGTTTTTTGTGAAAAAAAACCTTGGTGGAAATCTATTAACATGTGATCCAATTTCGAAGATCTTGACGCCAACAATTCAATGGTGAAAATGGTCGTTATTTGGACACACTATTTTAGAGATAACTTTTTTTGATTAAATGAATCTATAAAAAAGAATGAAAAACTCTCAGATTACGGTAAGTACGCACATGCAATGTGATGTTTTCCAGCACCTGAGAAAATAAGGAGTGATATTTACAAAGGCAAACCGTTAACTAGTGATTTGGAAGAAGGCACGGTGTTCTTGGGTTTGAATGGGCACATGGGCTTGTAGGCAATCTAGTGCCGTACGCCGTCGCCTCCGCACGTGGGCCTCCTTTTCTATACCGCCCGTGGGTTGGGCTGATACAAACCGACCCATGCACAGCTTTGCTTCGATCCTAAGTCACGAACTCATCGCGCATCCATCCGTTCGTCCACGTCGGCACGATCCCACTCCTAGGTAACTCTAGGTCCATGCTGCAGCGTATCTCGTCAGATCCGAAGAAGCCCGCACGCGTGTCCGTCGTCTCCGCCACACACGAAGGCCCTCGCCCTCGCGCGCCCGTCGACATATATAAAAACAAC
>NW_021280994.1:0-1099 GCF_002162155.2 Triticum dicoccoides
TATGTTCCTGATATATATCTTACTTGGGAGTTAGAAACTGAACAACGATTTACATGTTTACAATATCCTGAGGAGAGACGAGTTGCTGCTGCTGTTTGTGCTTTCACTAGTTTTGCATGTGTATGGTGGTCTGAACATTGTAGATTATATCCTATTCCAACTACTTGGGCTGCTTTGAAAACTGCTATGCGTACGCGTTGGGTTCCACCATATTATCAACGTGAATTGCTTCAAAAATTGCAGCGTTTAAGACAAGGGAAAAATTCTGTAGAAGAATATTATCAGGAATTACAAACTGGCATGATTAGATGTGGTATTGTTGAGGAGAATGAAGCTATGCTTGCACGTTTTCTAGGTGGATTAAATAGAGAGATTCAGACCATTCTAGACTATAAGGAGTATACTAATATCACTCGTTTATTCCATCTTGCTTGTAAAGCTGAACGTGAAGTGCGGGATCGACAAGCATTGGGGCGAACTAACTTTTCTGCAGGCCGACCTTCATCATGGACACCGCGTGCATCTTCTACTTCAACTGCACCAGCACCTCAATTAGGTGCCTCCTCCAGTCGTGATACAAGAAAACAGGCACAACCACCATTATCTTCCAAGAGCGCACCTGCTGGGCCTACACGGCGTTCTTCTTCTTCCATGGCATCAACAGGGCACACAAGTGATATTATTTGTCGTCGTTGTAAGGGAGGAGGTCATTATGCGAGAGAATGCAAATCTCCGCGTGTGATGATTGCTACCGCGGATGGTGGATATGAGTCCGCTAGTGACTATGATGAGGAGACATTGGCTCTTATTACACGTGAAGAACATGGTGGAGATGATTCTGATCATGAGACGCAATACATGGCTCCTGAAGACGCTGACAGGTATGAATGTTTAGTTGCTCAACGTGTTTTGAGTGTGCAGGTCACACAAGCTGAGCAAAATCAGAGGCACAATTTGTTCCATACCAAGGGAGTTGTGAAGGAACGTTCTGTGCGCGTCATAATAGACGGAGGGAGCTGCAACAACTTGGCTAGCATGGAGATGGTGGAGAAGCTTTCTCTCACCACAAGACCACATCCACATCCTTACTACATCCAAT
>NW_021280995.1:0-994 GCF_002162155.2 Triticum dicoccoides
GAACATTTGGAACATTTACGTGCTGTTTTTATTGCTCTACGTGATGCACGTTTGTTTGGTAACCTTGGGAAGTGCACCTTTTGCATCGACCGAGTATCTTTTCTTGGCTATGTTGTTACTCCACAGGGAATTGAAGTTGATAAAGCCAAGATTGAAGCTATTGAGAGTTGGCCGCAGCCCAAAACGGTCACACAAGTGAGGAGTTTTCTTGGCCTCGCTGGATTCTATAGGCGTTTTGTGAGAGATTTCAGCACCATTGCTGCACCTCTCAATGAGCTTACAAAGAAAGATGTGCCTTTTCTTTGGGGTACCGCACAGGAAGAAGCCTTCACGGTATTGAAAGATAAGTTGACACATGCTCCTTTACTCCAACTTCCTGATTTTAATAAGACTTTTGAGCTTGAATGTGATGCTAGTGGAATTGGATTAGGAGGTGTGCTATTACAAGATGGCAAACCTGTTGGATACTTTTCTGAAAAATTGAGTGGGCCTAGTCTGAATTATTCTACTTATGATACAGAATTATATGCTCTTGTTCGGACTTTAGAAACATGGCAACATTATTTATGGCCCAAAGAATTTGTTATACATTCTGATCATGAATCTTTGAAACATATTAAAAGTCAAGCTAAACTGAATCGTAGACATGCTAAATGGGTTGAATTCATTGAGACTTTCCCTTATGTCATTAAACACAAGAAGGGAAAAGAAAATGTTATTGCTGATGCATTGTCTCGTCGCTATACTATGCTTTCACAACTTGACTTCAAAATATTTGGTTTGGAGACCATCAAAGATCAATATGTGCATGATGTTGATTTTAAAGATGTAATGCAGAATTGTAAAGAAGGAAGAATGTGGAACAAGTTTGTTGTTAACGATGGATTTGTGTTTCGTGCTAACAAGCTATGCATTCCAGCTAGCTCCGTTCGTCTTTTGTTGTTGCAGGAGGCGCATGGAGGAGGATTAATGGGACACTTTGGCGTGAAGAAGA
>NW_021280996.1:0-1246 GCF_002162155.2 Triticum dicoccoides
AGCCCGATGGACGGCCAGACGAATCCATGCCCGCAAACCTTCGGCGGCGGCGGGCGGACGACCCCGTACCTGCATGCAGCGATGCGTCCTTGCTTGAGCTGCGGGAGAGGCTCGCCGACCACTCCATCGCTTGGGGCAGCAACCGGCGGCCGGAAAAAGCCAAATCCGGCGGCCCGCGATGAAGTGCCGCAGATCTGCAAATCCGGCGACCCGTCGACGCAGGGGGGAAGGGAGGGGAGGCCTCGTGCACGTGGCGGCCTTCCGTCCTCCTGCCGGCTGCTTCCGCCGGAATCTTGGGCGGCGGCCGGCGGCGGCGCGAGGGAGGAGAGGAGAGGTGGTTGGTGGGGGAAAGCGCGAGATGAAATATCCCCCCACCAACCGCTTCCGTTTATATGCAGGGCACCGCTGCCGCGAAGGGGAAACCCGCGTTTTCTCGTGTTGGGGTCGGGATTGTGCCGTGCCCCCTAAAATTTTTTGCGGGCCGGGGCAAGATCCGGGGTCTGATCGGGCTGGTTTTTTGCCCCGACCCGCATTTTGACGATTATTTTACGAGTTGGGGCGGGATGCGGGGTCTGCTAGAGTTGCTCTGAGGATTACGTTCAAGCGCACATTAGGTACGTACGTGGCTTTGCTTCGTTCATTTTCTTCTTCTTTGGATTAGTCTTTGACTCTTTTCTAGGAGGAAGAAGCTAAGCGAGAGCAGGTGATCTGCCTGCTAGACTCACAATTACGTCCAAGCATCCTCGCCATGGATCAGCAAAAAAAAAATTTGTTGAACCAAAAGGGGTTTCCCCCCGCCCCAACGATCAGCATTTTCTTTTGCATGAGGCTAATCTGGCCAGTGTCACTAAGATATTGGTTGTGATTCCCCTAAAAAGGACAAAAGGATATTGATTGTCGGAAGACTCTGCGGTGACCCATATATCCTCGAGTATACTATGCGTAGACCGCAAGACGGCAAGAGTAAAGTCACACGTGCAAGTTCATCGGAAATTCATAGCCATGTTTCTTACTCGTTTCCACTACGCGGCAGGGAGAACATCGCACGCAGACTTGATGCGATGCTCTCATGCATGCGATGTTGTTGGCTGTTTTGTGTGAAATGAAAATTCATATTCGTATCGTTCGGATATACATAGAGAAAATTCTACTTTTTGGGATGCATGCGAACAGTTGGACCATCTTTTGCCATGCATGCGTTGGTGCAGATGGGTAACACACATACTCCTACTAAATAGAGTGAAAA
>NW_021280997.1:0-1291 GCF_002162155.2 Triticum dicoccoides
CTTCGCCGCGCATGCCCTCAGCTGTAGACGGCCTGAAACTAATGTCATCCACTTTTGGGTCATGTCACCGTCGGAGGGCGACGAGGACGAGCAACCAGACTGGGAATTGCACTACAGCTTCCCCATAGTAGAGGGACGACCATGCTTTGTGTTTCACAGACCATGGGCCTGCTGGCTAGACCACGATGAGATATTGTACTACGCCTGCGCTGGCGTATTGCACAGGTATAGCATGAGACAAGGCTCGTCTGTTGACGTATAATGTGCTGCCTAGTCTCTTCCATCAGATCGGTCTTTTGGTTGCATTGACTAGAGCATGCAGTTCTACATGGTATCGGAGCCAAGAGGTCTTGAGTTCAAGACCCGACTGGCGCAATTAAATTGCAGCCCACTTTCGGTCCACGTTTATGCCTGAGGGAGCCACACGTGAGGGGGAGTGTTGACGTATAATGTGCTGCCTAGTCTCTTCCATCAGATCGGTCTTTTGATTGCATTGGCTAGAGCATGCACTTCTACATCGTCGACTTCCAACGGTGGATTTCTATTACTCTCGCCTCTCACCTTTGAGTTGTCGCCATCCCAGGATGATGATGAAAACAAACACCAGTTTGAGCATGCAATGCTAAGTCTACTACGATCATGCTATCAGTAAATCAACATAGCTCTTGAGCCGTGGGTTTTCCTCAACAGCATGCCAATATACCATGTGATTTGCTGATTTTGTATATATACAATACAGAAACTTTGAAATATTGGTTATATACCTCTTGGTTTAGTATTTTTTTCCTTTTTCTTTTAATTGATTAATTAATCAGCTCGGCTAAATATCTGAGACTTAGTTAATTATGTCTTACTCAATGTTTTATCCGTCAGATCTTACGCAGAGATCCATGCAATTTTTTCTTTTTATATGTAATTTCTATCTAACAATGATGATGTCACAGATATTACACCCATTAACTTATTTATCTTAACATGCAAATTTGTCACCTCATCATACAATCATGTATGGAAAAGCACCTCAGCATGCAATCATGCTCAGAGAAAGGGTTCGGCTCTCCTGCTGGGATCCCCGCACGCCTTATGCTACTGTTGGGAGCTCTATACACATTATGTTGCTGGGATCCTTTTCACAAAAAAGGAGGTGGAAGATTTCAGATCCACGGTGAAACTCAAGCCTACTATATTTTTGTGTGTGTTTGGTTTTGGAAGTGGGTGGGTGGCCCCCGACATGTAGGGCCTCAAAGGGCAATTTAGGATCTTTTTTTAAAAAGTAGGAAGGTCCCGGCCT
>NW_021280998.1:0-1106 GCF_002162155.2 Triticum dicoccoides
CCCACTTGCACTAGAGTCAATAATCTAGATTACACTGTAATGAATCTAACACCCATGGAGCTTTGGTGCTGATCATGTTTTGCTCGTGGAAGAGGCTTAGTCAACGGGTCTGCAACATTCAGATCCGTATGTATCTTGCAAATCTCTATGTCTCCCACCTGGACTAGATCCCGGATGGAGTTGAAGCGTCTCTTGATGTGTTTGGTCCTTTTGTGAAATCTGGATTCCTTTGCCAAGGCAATTGCACCAGTATTGTCACAAAAGATTTTCATTGGACCCGATGCACTAGGTATGACACCTAGATCGGATATGAACTCCTTCATCCAGACTCCTTCATTTGCTGCTTCCGAAGCAGCTATGTATTCCGCTTCACATGTAGATCCCGCTACGACGCTTTGTTTAGAACTGCACCAACTGACAGCTCCACCATTTAATGTAAACACGTATCGCGATTTAGAATCGTCCGGATCAGTGTCAAAGCTTGCATCAACGTAACCTTTTACGATGAGCTCTTTGTCACTTCCATATACGAGAAACATATCCTTAGTCCTTTTCAGGTATTTCAGGATGTTCTTGACCGCTGTCCAGTGATCCATTCCTGGATTACTTTGGTACCTCCCTGCTAAATTTATAGCAAGGCACACATCAGGTCTGGTACACAGCATTGCATACATGATAGAGCCTATGGCTGATGCATAGGGAACATCTTTCATATTCTCTCTATCTTCTGCAGTGGTCGGGCATTGAGTCTTACTCAATTTCACACCTTGTAACACAGGCAAGAACCCTTTCTTCGCTTGATCCATTTTGAACTTCTTCAAAATTTTGTCAAGGTATGTGCTTTGTGAAAGTCCAATTAAGCGTCTTGATCTATCTCTATAGATCTTAATGCCTAATATGTAAGCAGCTTCACCGAGGTCTTTCATTGAAAAACTTTTATTCAAGTATCCCTTTATGCTATCCAGAAATTCTATATCATTTCCAATCAGTAATATGTCATCCACATATAATATCAGAAATGCTACAGAGCTCCCACTCACTTTCTTGTAAATACAGGCTTCTCCGAAAGTCTGTATAAAACCAAATGCTTTGATCACACTATCAAA
>NW_021280999.1:0-2195 GCF_002162155.2 Triticum dicoccoides
ATAACCTACACCCCAGGGAAAGCCAACGTCATGGCTGATGCGCTAAGTCGTAAATCTTATTGTAACAATCTGATGTTACAACAAAGTCAACCGCTTCTCCATGAGGAATTCCGGAAGCTTAACCTTCACATTGTTCCTCAAGGATTTCTTTCCACCTTGGTGGCGAAACCTACTCTTACGGATCAAATCATTGCTGCCCAGAAGCGAGATAAGGGAATAGCTAAGATCAAGGAGAACATTGCTAGCGGAGGTGCTAGTTGTTTTTCCACAAATGATCATGGTGTTGTGTACTTTGAGAACCGTCTAGTGGTTCCCAAGAACCAGCATCTACGGCAGTTGATCCTTAAGGAGGCTCATGAATCTCCTCTCACCATTCATCCCGGTAGTACTAAGATGTATCAGGACCTACGCCAGAGGTTCTGGTGGACTAGGATGAAGAGAGAAATTGCTCAGTATATTGCAAATTGCGACGTCTGTCGTCGTGTTAAAGCAGAGCATCAACGGCCTGCTGGCACCCTTCAACCCTTAGTTATTCCTGAATGGAAATGGGATAGAATTGGTATGGATTTCATTACCGGTTTTCCCAGGACCAAGAGAGGGAATAATGCTATCTTTGTCGTTGTCGATCGTCTTTCCAAAGTAGCCCATTTCTTACCTGTTCGTGAGAGTATAAACGCTAGTCAGCTGGCAGACTTATACATCTCCCGAATAGTGTCTCTCCATGGTGTTCCTTTGGAAATTAACTCGGATCGAGGAAGTCTCTTCACCTCTCGATTTTGGGAAAGTTTCCAAAATGCTATGGGAACCCGTCTCTCCTTCAGCACTGCCTTCCACCCTCAGTCGAGTGGTCAAGTGGAACGCGTCAACCAGATTCTAGAGGACATGCTTCGAGCCTCTGTTATCTCATTCGGGATGGACTGGGAGAAGTGCCTTCCATTTGCCGAATTCGCTTATAACAACAGCTATCAGTCTAGCTTGGGTAAAGCCCCTTTTGAAGTTCTCTATGGACGACGGTGTCGAACACCCCTTAACTGGTCAGAGACCGGGGAAAGACAATTCTTTGGCCCGGACATGATTCAGGAAGCAGAAGAACAAGTTCGTATCGTTCGTGAAAAGTTGAAAACAGCCCAATCCCGTCAAAAGAGTCAATATGACCGAAAGCATAAGGCTATGACTTTCGAGGTTGACGAGAAGGCTTATCTTCGGGTCACCCCTCTGAAGGGAACCCATCGTTTCGGTATCAAAGGCAAATTGGCTCCTCGTTACATTGGACCTTTTCGCATTCTCGCCAAGCGAGGAGAAGTTGCCTACCAGCTGGAACTACCTCCGCATCTCTCCAGAGTCCATGATGTCTTCCACGTTTCTCAACTCAGGCATTGCTTCTCGGATCCTATCCGTGGAGTAGACTACGAAATGCTTGATCTCCAAGATAATCTTACATACCGAGAGTACCCCATTCGTATCCTCGATCGGGCCGAGCGTACCACTCGACGTCATAATATCAAGTTTCTCAAGGTTCAATGGTCGCACCATTCTGAGGATGAAGCAACTTGGGAAAGGGAGGATCGTCTTCGACTCGAGTACCCCGCCTTCTTTCCGGAGGAACCCAAATCTCGGGACGAGATTCTTTTGAGTGGGGGTGAGTTGTCACACCCTAGCTAGTCATGCATTAGAGTGTTGCATCATGTTTACTCTTTCATCAGAAACTTGAAATGGGGATGACAGAACCCCCAGTCCCCTCTGAATCCAACTAGGGTTTACTAAAAACTTTTTCAATGAACCTGAAATGCCCTTCTAAAATGCCCATCATTTTTGTCTTGGTTCAGAACCTCTGCCAAAAGTGGTGCACATTTTCCTAGGCCATCTTAGGGTTTTTGAATTAAATCATAAATATTTGAATTTGGGCATTTAAAATTATATAAAATATTTAAATGCTCAAATATCTCCAAACTAAAATGTTTCATGTTGGAAATAATCCAACTATGGACCAGGAGTAATTTGGTGATTTTTGAAGTTGCCTAGGTATTTTATTAAATTCAACAAAGTTGCAGATATATTAAATAAAAACAGAAACAGAAAAAAAGGGGAAAACTTACCTGGCGCCACCGCAGGCCCACCAGCCAGCCCACCTGGCCGGCCCAGCCCGGCCACCGCTCCAGCGAGCTGCTTGGCTCGCCAGGCAGGCAGCCAAGGTG
>NW_021281000.1:0-1433 GCF_002162155.2 Triticum dicoccoides
TCTTCTACCTCGGACCCGCCGGCCATCTTCGTCAAATTCGCCGGCTCCGGTGCCTCCCCGAGCTCGCCGAGGCCACCACTGCACCCGCTGTGAGCTCCTGTGCTGATTCCCCCTCTTCCCGTGCCCCACCTCCCTCTCTAGCTAGCCCCACCACTTTGCCCGAGAATCTCTCGCCGCCGGCCATGGCGTGGCCGTGGCCACAGCCACCCCAGCTCGTATCCGAGGCCACTGTCGTGCTCACCGTGATCTCAGGAGTCCGTAGAGGCCCTCAGCTGACCTCGCCGTGCCGTGTAACGTCGAACCCGAGCACGCCCGAGCTCCGGCCGCCGCTGCCGAGCTCGGGGCCGTCGTCTCCGGCCGCCCTAGCTGCTGCTGCTTGCTGAAACGGGCGCGGGTGAGCTCCAGCTCTCCGTAGCCGCTTTCCTCCGTCCATTTGGACGCCGGAGGAGTGAGCCCGAGCCCTCCGCCGCGCCTGTTGCCACCGGCGACGAGCCGCCGGCGGGTTAGGCCCCGCTGACCAGGGGTTTGACCCCCCCTGGGTCGATGACAGGTGGGGCCAGCCCCCTGCTAATTAGTTTAGTCTATTTTAACTAATTACCCCCTCTGCTGACACTGACATGCGGGCCCAGGCTCTAATTAAATTAGGTTAGTTAGTTAGTCACTGACGTGTGGACCCCACACGTCAGGTTTGACTCTGGGCGACCCAGTTGACCTGCTGACGTCATGATGATGTCAGGCTGACGCAATAAGTATTTCTGGATTTAAAAATAAATCAAAAAATTCCAGAAAATGCCTAAAACTTCTAAAAATCATAGAAAATTAACCGTAACTCCAAATTAAATAATTTATATATGAAAAATTATCAGAAAAATTCAAGGAATCCATCTGTACCATTTTCATGCATGTTACAACAACCTATAGCTGCTGTTTAGCACAAATCAATTAAATGGCATTTGAATAATCACATATGGAGTTTGAATTTGAATTTTGTATTCAAACCAACTCCATTTAATCTGGTTTTAGTTGCATTAGCCCAACACACATTCATTTTGCCATGTCATGATCATGCATCATATTGTGCATTGCATTGATTGTGTTCCCTTTTGTGTTGCCGGTATTTGTCCCCTCTCGATAGACGTGATACCGATGACGTGATCGTTGACACTGATGAAGACTCAATGTTATCTTCAGAAGTGCCAGGCAAGCAAAACCCCCTTGTTCATTCCGATAAAATCCCACTCTCTCGCTCCTGCTCTTTTTACTGCATTAGGACAACAACGACATATTTGATACTTGCTGCGGTAGCTGAACCCTTTATCCTTTGCATGACCTGTCATTGCCACAGTAAATAGATGAAACCCACTAGCATGAGTAGGAGTTGTTTGAGCCCTGTTGTGCCTACTCATTCATGCTTGTTTGTCATGCCTGCTACT
>NW_021281001.1:0-755 GCF_002162155.2 Triticum dicoccoides
GGTTTGCAACTTACTAAACCATATTCCTTGCGGAAAACATGTGGTAGTACAGGGAAGGAAATGAGAGGAACTGGACTGATACGGTTTGACACTGAAGTCACATAGTCTGGCATAAGACTGGCATGCTACGACACTGCCATCTTACCCATCCTCATGCCAACACATGGCCATTCATACTCACATCCATCCACTTATGGATCATCGAACTCACTTACCTCAACATTTCATAAAATAACGTTCATCGATATGCTCATCAACATGCCATGAAACTAACTAAATGCAAAACATGCCAAGACACTCATCATATCAAAAGTTCAAACATGCTTGCCTGGTTCAGAGTAGTCGGAGCCTAGCTCGGTGAAGTTCGCGGCTCCGTCACCTCCTTCGGTATCTACGGTATAAAGAAAATATATGCGCTATCGTAAATACCAAGGGGTGCACAAAAAGTATTCCAAATATTTTTCAAATAAATCTGATAAAAAACTAGACAAAATTTTAAAGAGAACAGAAAAAGAATCAATCAAAAATACCTTTCTATTTAAAAGTTATAAAGGTTTTTGTCCAGGGACTCATCTGTAATGAAACAGAAAGTTCCCAGGGGCTAGCTTATAAAAACAGAAAACGTTCCAGTGTTGAATACGCCAGCCCAGAGGGGAAAGCGCATTTTGCCCGAAGGCGCTTCCAGAAAACGATTCAATAGAGAGGGCAGAGAGGCTAACGGTGGGGTCCCACTTGTCAGGTTTAAACTTTCAAAT
>NW_021281002.1:0-860 GCF_002162155.2 Triticum dicoccoides
AAATCAGCAACATTAACATCATCATCGCTTTTATGACATGGTATAAAGTGTGCCATTTTCGAGAATCTATCCACGACAACAAATATGCTATCCCTCCCCTTCTTTGTTCGAGGTAAACCTAAAACAAAGTCCATAGATATATCCTCCCAAGGAACACTAGGTACAGGCAAAGGCATATATAAACCATGAGGATTGAGTCGTGACTTAGCTTTTTGACATGTAGTGCATCGAGCAATAAAACGCTCAACATCCCGTCTCATCTTCGGCCAAAAGAAATGTGTAGCAAGTACGTCCTCCGTCTTCTTCACGCCAAAGTGTCCCATTAATCCTCCTCCATGCGCCTCCTGCAACAACAAAAGACGAACGGAGCTAGCTGGAATGCATAGCTTGTTAGCACGAAACACAAATCCATCGTTAACGACGAACTTGTTCCATATTCTTCCTTCTTTACAATTCTGCATTACATCTTTAAAATCAGCATCATGCACATATTGATCTTTGATGGTCTCCAAACCAAATATTTTGAAGTCAAGTTGTGAAAGCATAGTATAGCGGCGAGACAATGCATCAGCAATAACATTTTCTTTTCCCTTCTTGTGTTTAATGACATAAGGAAAAGTCTCGATGAATTCAACCCATTTAGCATGTCTACGATTCAGTTTAGCTTGACTTTTAATATGTTTCAAAGATTCATGATCAGAATGTATAACAAATTCTTTGGGCCATAAATAATGTTGCCATGTTTCTAAAGTCCGAACAAGAGCATATAATTCTTTATCATAAGTAGAATAATTCAGACTAGGCCCACTCAATTTTTCAGAAAAGTATGCAACAGGTTTGCCATCTTGTAATAACACACC
>NW_021281003.1:0-1278 GCF_002162155.2 Triticum dicoccoides
GGTAGGGTGGTCCTGCTTCTTCTTGTGGTGTATGCTGCTACTTCATCATCGTCGTCATGTTCGATCCTCGGGTCGCCGTACTTGTCGAAGTCTTGCTCATTGGCTACTCCATCCATTCCGATGATCTTCCTTTTGCCTCTCCTCACGACAACACGACTGGGCTTTGGCGGGTCGGTAATGAAGAAGCATTGGTCCACTTGGGAAGCCAGTACCCATGGCTCATTTTTCGCGGTGACGTTTGCGCCCGCGGTCTTGGATTTGGCTTCGGGTATAACCATGGTGGTGAAATACCGGTCTTCTTTTATGACGTTCTTGGCCCATCTGACACGGAACATCGGGACCTTCTCTCCAGCGTAGCTCAGCTCCCAGATCTCCTCGATCCTTCCGTAGTATCTGTCCTTGTCGTTACTGGTGTAGGATTCCATCGTTACCCCGGAGTTCTGATAACCATCGCTCTTCATGTCCTTGGCCTCGGTGTAGAATGTGTAGCGGTTGATATCGTACGCCTCATAGGTCATCAGGTTGTGCTCGGCGCCCTGTGACAAGGCGAATATGAGTTGTTCTTCCGCGGAAGAATCCTCATGTAAAGGGTACGACAGAAGCTTATGCTTGAACCAACGCGTGAAACATGAGTTGTGCTCTTTGAGTGTATCTCCGTCCGTCCTCTGTTGGCCTCGGTCATTGTACGTCTTTTTAATGAAGGTTTTGTGCTCTACCACCCAAGGATCGACCACGTCTATGTGTTGTAGCGCGACTAGGTTTGCTCTTTCAAAGTCGGCGAGTCGACCCTCAAAGTCGGCAGTGGGCAGTCTTTCCAATTTTTCAACAGCTTGTCTATTTCCTCGCCGCTCCTCGTACACGGGCGTTTTCGGGGTTCGGTTTCACCATCGAACAGATCCTTGCGTTTCCTCCACGGGTCATCATCGCGAAGCCACCTTCGATGTCCCATGAACACGGTTTTCGAAGACCCGGGATCTCTATCTAGCTGGCGATACGTTGTGTCATCCATGCACCTTACGCATCCAGAAAATCCGTGGACTACCTGCCCCGCAAGATATCCGTAACCGAGATAGTCGTGCACCATCGTGAGCAGTGCGGCTCTCATAGGGAAATATTCTTTCTCTGCGGCGTCCCACGTATTGGCTGGCGTTTTCCACAGCGTGTCAAGCTCCTCTTTCAGCAGCCCCAGATACAGATTGATGTCGTTCCCTGGTTGTTTCGGCCCTTCAATTAGCATACTCATGTGAATGTACTTCCTCTTCATGCACAACCAGGGGG
>NW_021281004.1:0-961 GCF_002162155.2 Triticum dicoccoides
CGCTGCTGGTTTGTATGACTGTATGACTTGTATGTTGGGTCGTGAGACCCGTACCTTGGTGTATGTTATGTATGGCTCCCTGAGCCTTAAATAAAGTACTTGTGTCGTAGAGTCATGTTGTGATGCTTCGTTGTATTTGCACATATCGAGCATATTGTGTGTATGATTGAAATGCTTGGTATGTGTGGGATCTGACTATCTAGTTGTTTATCTTTAGTAGCCTCTCTTACCGGGAAATGTCTCCTAGTGTTACCGCTGAGCCATGGTAGCTTGCTACTGCTCTGGAACACTTAGGCTGGCCGGCATGTGTCCTTCTTCGTTCCTGTGTCTGTCCCTTCGGGGAAATGTCACGCTTTGAGTACCGGAGTCCTGTTAGCCCGCTACAGCCCGGTTTACCGGAGTCCTGCTAGCCCAGTGCTACAGCCCGGACCCACTTGCTGATGACCGACACGTTCTAAGCTGGGTCATGGATGCCTGTCCCTGTAAGTCTGTGCCACTTTGGGTTTACGACTAGTCATGTTAGCCCGGGCTCTTTATCATATGGATGCTAGCGACACTATCATATACGTGAGCCAAAAGGCGCAAACGGTCCCGGGCAAAGGTAAGGCGACACCCGTGGGAACACCGTGCGTGAGGCCGCAAAGTGATATGAAGTGTTACCGGCTAGATCGATGTGACATCGAGTCGGGGTCCTGACAGCGTTGGCATCAGAGCCGGACTGCCTGTAGGTTCTCCAAGCCAAACTGGTCGATGTTGAGTCTAGAAATTCTTTAGTTATATGTAGGGGAATTGTTTGTGGGTTGGAACGTAAGGCTCTTTTACTTCTCTATCTTATGACATTCTGATCTGAGTCAGTCCATTCTTCTACCGGGGGTTAAGGAATTAGGATCTGTTCTCTCTATCAGGATCACGTGTTACTAATCAGTAGTACCTTATAAGTTTGATGGATACAAGCCTAGTT
>NW_021281005.1:0-795 GCF_002162155.2 Triticum dicoccoides
CCACTCGTCTCTACAGCAAGTAGAGTACGGTTCAGTAAGTTGTCAACCTCTTTCTAGCACACACCGTACAGAGAGGCCATGGTGGAAGATACCGGTTGTAGCTGGTAGGCAGGCCACCTGGTCCGGGGGCATGGGTGTTTCCGGTTGGGACCGAGAGGGGAGGCCACCCCTTAGAGCGCGCGATATAAATTTGATCCCATGCTACGCGAGGTTGTAGCCTCCCCACTTAGAGTTTGCTTAACAGGTGTCGTGGGTGATTCCAGACACGTGTGAGATAAGCTGGTGTGTGCAAGTTAGGTGTGTTTTCAACAAAAAGACCGTAGACGGAATTAGTCCCGATGGACTAAAGAAATCCGTTACTCGTGGGTAAAGAGTACACCCTCTGCAGAGATTAAACCTATTCGAATAGCCATGTCCATGGTTAAGGATTACAGTCTGGGATGGGTCAAGTGTCGGTCTTCGGAGGTGAAACTGTTAACCAGAACTGGAACTACTACCTGTGACTTGTGATAATTATGATTATTATTATTGTTGACTAACCTGTGATATTATTGTCGAGTATCTCTGGGATGGTTCTACCTCCGGGATATTCACTATGATTGTTTTCTTTTAAAGCCCTTTATGTGGTGTCGCTCAGACGCCCGACTGTGGCATTTCTTTTAAAGCCCTTTGTGTGGTGTCGCTCAGACGCCCGACTGTGGCATTTCTTTTAAAGCCCTTTTATGTGGTGTCGCTCAGACGCCCGACTGTGGCATTTCTTTTAATGCCCTTTATGTGGTGTCGCTCAGATGCCCG
>NW_021281005.1:805-2199 GCF_002162155.2 Triticum dicoccoides
AATCCCTTTTATGTGGTGTCGCTCAGACGCCCGACTGTGGCATTTCTTTTAATGCCCTTTATGTGGTGTCGCTCAGATGCCCGACTGTGGCATTTCTTTTAAAGCCCTTTATGTGGTGTCGCTAAGACGCCCGACTGTGGCCTTGCTTGTTATTTATTTCATAAATTTTAATACTACTATGTTATTGCAATTTTATAAATAACTTGCTTGCATGCATCAGAGATTTATTTATCTTTTGTGACTGACGTCATGAGCATAAAATATTTTTCAGCACATCATTGTTATATTATACCTGTGTTCATAATGTTTGCGAGTACATTCAAAGTACTCACTGGCTTGTCCCTGGCTATTGTCTTGGCCAGATTTCTTGCGCGGAAAGGAGCGACCATGTTGAAAGCCCCGGAACCCACACAATGGAGATAGCAGCCTCGCGAAGATAGGAGTTAACCTGGTCAGCTGTTCCCGTGGGAAATGGAGTCCCATAGACACTGATGTTTCACAACCCGCTTCCGCCATCAACCACTAGAAACCATTTGTTGTACTCACAGGCCAGAATGGCCTTGTACTACATATTTTGTTTTCTGCTTGGAATTTCTGTATCAAGTTGGAGCCTCATCAGCTAACAGTAATCCTGGGGCTGATGAGCACGACGGTCTTTTTCTGAAAATTTATTACCCGGAAAACTGGTCGTGACAGACTTGGTATCAGAGCCAGGCTGACCATTGGCTAATCCTATCTTAGCCAGGTCGAAAAACTTAGGCAAACCAACCCACTAGACCTTAGCCAAACCCCAACCAAGCTTCTCGTGCAAGATAGTCACACAGTAATCCCGACACTTTTGGCAGTCGATGCCCAACCTATCAGCCTAGACTGTCGATCGCACACCAGTGACCAGCACCCAAGGCGCCTCATTCGCAAGCGTGCGGAAGAAGACTCCGTCCCCTTTTTCCTATAAAAGGGCACGCTAGTCTCAACCCAGCACAACACAGCCGCTACCCCAAACCGAGCCACAATGCCTGGACCCATAGTGCACAACGAGACCACAGCAACCAACCTTGGAGGTTTTGTGACCATCCTCGCAAACCTCACCCGTCGTGCCTATGCGTTAGAGGAGCCACCAGAATATGTTGTGTACCAAGGACCCATGAGCGGTGAGGACCACCAATTCTGGGCCACTGTGCACATCTACGGTAGGGGTCTAGCACCCGAACGCCCCTACAGGTTCACCGGAAGAACAACTTCCTTTGAGCCACAAGCCATACAACTAGCTGCTCGAGAGGCTATAGTTCATCTCAGGCACTTGTCGCCCAGAGTTAACTGTCGCTCGTTCCACTACTACCCCAGACGCGAAGGGTATGGAAGACCACCCCAAGTTGCCAACGGAGATCACGAGA
>NW_021281006.1:0-1717 GCF_002162155.2 Triticum dicoccoides
ATGGTCTAGTAACATGACTTCCAGAATAGGATTTCCGTACCACTCTGGTGTGGATCTTACTCTGGTAGACCTACGAGGTTCAGTAGAAACTTGATCTGAAGTTTCATGATCAATATCATTAGCTTCCTCACTAATTGGTGTAGTTGTCACAGGAACCGGTTCTTGTGATGAACTACTTTCCAATAAGGGAGTAGATACAGTTATCTCATCAAGTTCTACTTTCCTCCCACTCACTTCTTTCGAGAGAAACTCCTTCTCTAGAAAGGATCCGATTTTAGCAACGAAAATCTTGCCTTCAGATCTGTGATAGAAGGTGTACCCAATTGTCTCCTTTGGGTATCCTATGAAGACACATTTCTCCGATTTGGGTTCGAGCTTATCTGGTTGAAGTTTCTTCACATAAGCATCGCAGCCCCAAACTTTGAGAAACGACAACTTTGGTTTCTTGCCAAACCACAGTTCATAAGGCGTCGTCTCAACGGATTTTGATGGTGCCCTATTTAATGTGAATGCGGCCGTCTCTAAAGCATAACCCCAAAACGATAGCGGTAAATCGGTAAGAGACATCATAGATCGCACCATATCAAGTAAAGTACGATTACGACGTTCGGACACACCATTTCGCTGTGGTGTTCCAGGTGGCGTGAGTTGTGAAACTATTCCACATTGTTTCAAATGTAAACCAAACTCGTAACTCAAATATTCTCCTCCACGATCAGATCGTAGAAACTTTATTTTCTTGTTACGATGATTTTCTACTTCACTCTGAAATTCTTTGAACTTTTCAAATGTTTCAGACTTGTGCTTCATCAAGTAGATATACCCATATCTGCTCAAATCATCTGCGAAGGTGAGGAAATAACGATATCCGCCACGAGCCTCAACATTCATCGGACCACATACATCTATATGTATGATTTCCAACAAATCTGTTGCTCTCTCCATAGATCCGGAGAACGGTGTTTTGGTCATCTTGCCCATGAGGCACGGTTCGCAAGTACCAAGTGATTCATAATCAAGTGATTCCAGAAGTCCATCAGTATGGAGTTTCTTCATGCGTTTTACACCGATATGACCTAAACGGCAGTGCCACAAATATGTTGCACTATCATTATCAACTCTGCATCTTTTGGCTTCAACATTATGAATATGTGTATCACTACTATCGAGATTTAATAAAAATAGACCACTCTTCAAGGGTGCATGACCATAAAAGATATTACTCATATAAATAGAACAACCATTATTCTCTGATTTAAGTGAATAACCGTCTCACATCAAACAAGATCCAGATATAATGTTCATGCTCAACGCAGGCACCAAATAACAATTATTCAGGTCTAAAACTAATCCCGATGGTAGATGTAGAGGTAGCGTGCCGACCGCGATCACATCGACTTTGGAACCATTTCCCACGCGCATCGTCACCTCGTTCTTAGCTAATCTTCGCTTAATCCGTAGTCCCTGTTTCGAGTTGCAAATGTTAGCAACAGAACCAGTATCAAATACCCAGGTGCTACTGCGAGCATTAGTAAGGTACACATCAATAACATGTATATCACATATACCTTTGTTCACTTTGCCATCCTTCTTATCCGCCAAATACTTGGGGCAGTTCCGCTTCCAGTGTCCAGTCTGCTTGCAGTAGAAGCACTCAGTTTCAGGCTTAGGTCCAGACTTGGGTTTCTTCACTTGAGCAGCAACTTGTTTGCCGTTC
>NW_021281007.1:0-1114 GCF_002162155.2 Triticum dicoccoides
TCACCCCGCGCCTCTCACCCGCGCCGCCGCCCTTGTGCATCGCCGCCGCGCCCAACGCCGCCCAACCCCGCGCCCTAGTGCCGCCACCGCCGCCATGCATCACCGCGCCGCCGCCGCCATGCGTCAACGCCGCCGTCGCCGCCGTTCGCCGGAGGTACCGCGCCGCGTCTCTTCTTTCCCTCGGTTCGGTTTTTCTTATAAACCGTTCCGATTCTTTTCTTCTCTACCGATTCGTTTTCTTTCCGATTTTTCGCTAAACCGTTCCGGTGTTCTAGATCGGTTTTTTGTTCGATCTCTTTTCCCGAAAACCCTAGATTGGTTTTCGTTCTTCTTTCGGACCGTTCGTCTCAACGAACGTGATCACCGATTATTTCCCGGTTAACGACGTCTGTTCGTATAACCGTTCTTCTTTTTCTTCTCGTCGGATTTATTCCGCGATCGCGATCTCAGATCCGATCTTCGTTCTAGTTTATCTTCTCGCTCGTTTATCGGAATCAGGTGATTCAAGCACCTGGAGTTCCATCTCGAAACCGCCGTTTCGTCTAATCAACTTGAACAAGCTTTTGCTACAGTAAAATTTTGACCTAGATTCAACTTGCTAGAACCGAGTTGTTTTCTTCCGCCGTTTGTTTTTCGTCGTTTGTTCGGCTCGTTCTTTCTTTGCAACCGGAGTTCTTAAGTTGAACTTTCTGGTTCGTTCTCTCGTTCGATTTTTCCCTGTGCATTAGATGAGTACTTATTGTGTGGTTACTATTGTTTGCTTACGATAGATCAACCGGAGTGTGACGAGTAGATCTATCACGAGTTTTGAGTGCGAATCATCTTCATCAACATTGCAGGCAAGTAACACTTGATCATATCTTTCCTACTACCCAGTTTTATTGCATTAGATCAAACCCTCAAACACTTGCATTGTTAGGATCTAATTAAATTGTGGGTTGGGAAGTAGAATTGAGGTAGTACCTATTACCTGTTACTTATGAAACCTTGGGAGTTACTTCTACGTTTGCTTATTATGCTATGCTATGCTAGTAGACGTGGATTGGGTGAGTGAATATCCATGACAGATGTGAGATTGTTAATTAATGGCTTATCTAAGGTGGCAACCTAAACA
>NW_021281008.1:0-1364 GCF_002162155.2 Triticum dicoccoides
GCCTAACCCATCGCAAGGCTGCCACCGAGCAATTAGACCAGGATGTCGTCAGAAAGTTAGTGGACATACTCAGGGAAAACCCGTACTCCCAGCAGTTTAGGAGTTTGGGTGCGCACAGGGACAACCTTGACGATTACAGGATAGACCTCAACACTGACCAGAGACTAGACCAACGGAAGTATAATAGACCTTTCTCATCTGAGGTCGCTGCAATTTGGGTGGAGGGCACTGACCTAGCGAAGAGGTTCGCTCGTAGGATTACACTTTGCGGGAATGACAACCAGAGGCACAGTATACATGTGACGGCTGGCTCGTATGACCCGCTCTCTTACCCACTCTTCTACCCAAGAGGGGAGCTCGGTTGGCATCCGAAACTTCCTAAACGCGATGTCACTTGGCCGGTTATGCAACAACCAAGAGGTAGACGTGATGATGATGATGATGATGATGCAGGTAAGCCTCATGTGTGTTCTGTCGTTTAGATTAATTGTATACTTCTCATATGAATCCTAATGTCCGCGTTACTCATCCATGTGCAGAGGGGAATAGCAGGTTATACGTCTCGGTGAGAGACTACTACTGTTACATGCTCCAGACATGACCTGGAATATTCAATCCCATACTCTGTGGAGCATGATTGCTCCAGCAATGGGGGGTGGACATGTACATCAAGATTGAGAGTTGTAGGTTGAATGGTACAGGAAGAACCAGACAAAGATCCGTGCCGACCTGTATAAAGGAGTTGTTGATGCAATTACATCCGGGGAGACTCGGGCAAGCGCTGTTGGGGTAAGGATAGTGCTCCCTGGAACGTACCCAGGTGGCGACCGCGACATGAAGCGGAGGCATATGGATGCCATGGCAATTGTCCATACCTACGGGAAGCCTGACATCTTCTTGACCATGACCTGCAACCCTAACTGGGAAGAGATAACGAATGAGTTGTTTCCTGGTCAGACAGCGCAAGACCGACCTGATCTTGTTGCTCGTGTGTTCCATGGCAAGCTAGAGGCTATGAAAGAGATGTTGTTCAAGAAGAATATCCTGGGTGTGGTTGTCATACATGTATACGTAGTCGAGTTCCAGAAGAGGGACCTCCCCCACGCACACTTTTTGTTGATCATGGATTCTGCCTATAAGCTTGTTGTTCCGGAGCAGTACGACCGACTCATTTCTGCCGAGCTCCCAGACAAGCAGAAGTATCCTGAACTCCATGCCTTGGTGGTGAAACATATGATGCACGGACCATGTGGTGTTCTCAGTCCCAAAAATGTGTGCATGCAACAGAACACGCGGCCGTTCAATGAAAACACGGCACAGGGTAAGGACTCATACCCTGTTTATCGTCGTCGAGATAATGGTCG
>NW_021281009.1:0-1563 GCF_002162155.2 Triticum dicoccoides
ACCTATGAAACTTCGTCAGGACGGCTGCAATCACGAGCGCCCGTTTGTGTTGGGATCTGGTCCCTGCCCTTTACCTCTTTTGATTTCTTTGATATTGAGTGGTTGAACGTTATTTCCTTATATAGACTAAGCAGGACCACCCGGGCTGCAAATGGCCAGTAGTGGCAGGTCATAGGCTGGCAAAAGTGGCAGGTGGCCAGACTTGGGCCCAGCCTCGTTCGGCTTGGGGGACTTTCTGCCCAGCTACTCGCTCGGTTCCAGCCTGTGTGCATGGTTCGCATGAACGGTTCACAGAAAACCTTTTATTTTCGTGTGTACCATTTTTTAGTAGCATCGTAGCCTGGTGGGCTGCTGTTGACATTGTAGTTAACATTTGACTCATCGGGACATAAGATCGTAACCAGTTTTCTAGACTAGTGTGTGCACTTGACTCATCGAGAAAAGCAAAGAATTTTTTTTGCACTGGACGCGCCGCTTCCCTCACGTGATCAAGCATTTCGTACACGTGTCATAGAAATCGAAGCTGGTTATCACCGCTAACCTGGTACCTATGTGTTTGGTTCAGCGTTGTAAACACAAACGTACCTATGTGTCATGCTGGTAATGTAAAGGGAACGAGGTAAGACAGAAACGTGTTTGGTTCATCTCACGAAATGGAATCGCACTGATCCCAGAGACGAGCGGATTTTGGCTGCCGCATGTTGCCTTTGTTGCAATGGACGCCGGCGAGAGGAAAACTCAAGAACGTCGCAGGACAAGCGCGTCAGCAGAAGGCAGTAGGCTGACACCACGTCAACACGATGCTGCATTAGCTGCGGCAAGGGTCGGACATGTCCGTCTGGTTGGCGTCCGACGGCAGTGGCAGTGCCGGCGGAGGCAGCCGGCCTGGACCTTAAGAAGGGAGCCGTGAGCTTGATCAGCTGGAGCATCTCCGCGCTTGTCCCCGGTGCGGCAGCCGTACCCGCAACGGCGGTGGAGGCCGGCGAGCTCACCTCCGCCTGCCGCGTCCCCACCGAGCATCCCGTAGCACCAATCAAGAAGCACGAGCAGCAACAACAGGGGCCCGTGACGCAGGTAATGGTAGGCGACGGCGATGGCGAGCTAGAGAATAGAGGTGCTGCTCAAGGCGTCGGCCTGCCTATATCCTCAGGGCCACCGAGTCGAGCATCGTGTACAAGTTCTTCCTCGCCGACGGCACCACGCTGGCCTTTCTGCGCATGGCGAGAGCGGCGACGCTGATAAGCTCAAGAACTTCGAGGCGTAGCCGCGTAGGTGCACGTCGTCGACTGATTCAGGCACCCCAAAATCCTCACCCATGACGAGAAGCTCTCACCCATGACTTAGCTGCCAGCAACCATGGCCGCTTGTGCCATTCGTACCAAACAAAGCTACACTACAAAGATCATTCGTACTCGGTCTCCTAATTGTCTCCATGTGGTATTCCATGTGGTATGGCAGTCTCCTAATTATGTCCATGTGCTTAACGTGTAGAGTATTACTCGACCCCAAGCCTTTGACTATCACGTGCATTTCTTGGTCTTGTGATACTCACCATGTTTGAAG
>NW_021281010.1:0-1948 GCF_002162155.2 Triticum dicoccoides
TTTACTTGTCGGGATATCATTATATTGCTATGTTATCTTAATGCATCTATATACTTGGTAAAGGGTGGAAGGCTCGGCCTCTCGCCTAGTGTTTTGTTCCACTCTTGCCGCCCTAGTTTCCGTCATATCGGTGTTATGTTCCCGGATTGTTGCGTCCCTTACACGGTTGGGCTATAATGGGAACCCCTTGATAGTTCGTCTTGATTAAAGCTTTTCCAGCAATGCCCAACATTGGTTTTACCATTTGCCACCTAGCCTCTTTTCCCTTGGGTTTCCGGAGCCCGAGGGTCATCGTATTTTAGCCCCCCTTGGGCCAGTGCTCCCTCTGAGTGTTGGTCCGAACTGAGCTGCCTGCGGGGCCACCTCGGGGAAACTTGAGGGTTGGTTTTACTCGTAGCTAGTCTCATCTGAGTGTGCCCTGAGAAAGAGATATGTGCAGCTCCTATCGGGATTTCTCGGCACATTCGGGCGGTGTTGCTGGACTTGTTTTAACCTGTCGAAATGTCTTGTTGTACCGGGTTACCGAGTCTGATCGGTGTGTCCCGGATGGAGGTCTATTCCTTCGTTGACCGTGAGAGCTTGTCATGGGCTAAGTTGGGACTCCCCTGCAGGGATTGATCTTTCGAAAGCCGTGCCCGCGGTTATGGGCGGATGGGAATTTGTTAATGTCCGGTTGTAGATTACTTGAATTAAACTTAATTAAAATGAATCAACCGTGTGTGTTACCGTGATGGCCCCTTCTCGGCGGAGTCCGGGAAGTGGACACAGTGTTGGAGTTATGCTTGCGCAGGATGTTCCTTTAGTTTCTCGCTCGTGCTTCGCCTTCTCTTCTCGCTCTCTTTTGCGTATAAGTTAGCCACCACATATGCTAGTCGCTTGCTGCAGCCCCACACATATTTGCCTTATCCATTCCTATGAGCTTAAATAGTTTTGATCGCGTGGGTGTGAGATTGCTGAGTCCCTGTGGCTCACAGATACTACAACTCCAGATGCAGGTCCAGGTGATTCCGCTCCAGGTGACGAGTACGAGCTCAAGTGGGAGTTCGACGAGGACTCTCAGCGTTACTACGTGTCTTTTCCAGATGATCAGTAGTGGTGCCTAGTTGGGGTTATCGATTCAGGACCTTGTCGCATGTTGGGTTCTTTTCTATTTTGGCGCCGTAGTCGGGCCATGAGTGTTTGTTTGATGGATGTTATTTATGTACTCTGATGTGACGTGGCGAGTGTAAGCCAACTATGTTATCTTCCCCTTTTATTATATATTACATGGGATGTTGTAATGATTGCCTGACTTGCGACATTGCTTTCAATGTGGTTATGCCTCTAAGTCGTGCCTCGACACGTGGGAGCTATAGCCGCATCGAGGGCGTTATAAGTTGGTAATCAGAGCCATCCCCGACCTTAGGAGCCCCATTGCTTGATCGTTTTTAGCAGCCGAGTTGTGTCTAGAAAAATGTTTTGAGTCCTTAGGAATTATATATCGGAGAGCTTAGGAATTCTTTTTACTTCCCAGTCTCATCATCGCTCTGGTAAGGCATCCTGGCGTAGAGTTTTGACTCTTCTCTTCTCAAATTTCACTAAAAAAAATTTTTAGGATCACGCGAGTATCTTGGTTTTGTTCCGATGGTTTTGTGACGAGAACATTGTTCTTGGTGCCTCCTGTCTTTAGGGGTTGTGGCAGTGTCCCGGGGAGTTGAGCTCCGAGGTGTTGTCGTCACAATTTCATCGTTGCAATTCTGGTATACTTGAGATATGTTCGCCGACATCGAAAATCTCTTTTATGCAGTTCGTTGGTGAGATAACCTCGACGCCACCCAGTACTGGGGCGGGAGTTCGGGAGTATCGCCATAACTTGTATAACGGATGCTTTTCGAAGGTTGAGGTAGATGGTTTCCGAAGTTTTCCTGGTTATGTGTTGAAGGATGGATACAGCTGGATGTAGGATTTG
>NW_021281010.1:7559-9356 GCF_002162155.2 Triticum dicoccoides
TTTCTCCCTCTCCCATTATATTTTTTCTTGCTACTTTGACTGCTCGTATCTCCGCAACCGTAGCTCCGTTTTGGGCATATGATATATCAAAATCTTCGCCTCGACATGTACATCATTTCATTCCATTGCATAATTTGCATTTGAGGTCATCTTGATACCCAAAATGCTGTTAGAAGGAGGCTTCGTGAGTTAAATTGCAGATCCGTTAGTTCATCATGCACTTTTGTCATTTTTGCTATGTTTAATTCGTGCATGATATGCCTGTGCCCCTTTGGGATGTATTGTGAAGCATTTTGTCTTCTTTCCAGAGGTGCCACCCATGTATTTTTAGAATGTGTGTGTTGTCTTGTGCAAGCTTGCGAAGTAGGGTACCTGAGAATGCAGATTTCAGGGACTTTGTGATTTTCACTAAGTCTGGGATATTTTAGTTCATGATGCTATATGTCCAGCTTGTTTCCTAGCGATCCGTGCCTCTTTTGAGGATGATCAGTAAGGGAGTTTTGATATTTAAGTTATGCTCTATCCATCCATGTCTTTGTTGGCATATGTGGAGTGCTCTAGGTTGACTCAATCGAGCTCAACTTTTGCTTCGTTGTTAATCTGGGCAGATCGTCAACTTGTTTGCGGTTTTGCCGATGCTACCGTTAGTGTTCCATGCATGCTATTCCTTCGTTCTTGCCATGTGTAGCTAGCACTTTGTTCCTTCTTGCTGGTTATATGCTTTCCTTGCCATGACTTGCACCGTAGTGAGTGCATCGAGCTCGTTTGCATGCCTTCGTGAGTTAAATTTCAGCATGTCTCAGTTTTCACTAAGTCTGAAAACTGATTGTGTTCGAGCGATGTTCGTGAGCTCGGTAGAGTATTTTGTGAACCCTTTTGGCCCCAGGTCACTTTGGGTGTTTTATTAAGCTTGTTGAGTAGCTCTATGCCATGTTCTTACTTTTCATGTTCCGGTTTTCTATCATGTTGTTTTGCTGCTCCGAAGAGAGCATCGTGATCTGAAATTTCAGACTAGTGTTAATTTCACTAAGTCTGAAATCTGTTTTGCATTTGCGTTTTAGCCATGCTTGTTTGAACCTCTTAATGGATGAATTTGCCTATGGCTCAGTGCTAGTGTTTTGTCAACCATCTTGTGTACTTCACTGCCATATATTTTGTTTTCATGTTTGGTGGCTGTAGCATGTTCATTTCGTTGCATTTAGATGCCTACTTGCTGTAATCGCAGACCGGTGTCATATCTTAAAACGCTTGCCATTTCTAAACCGTAACTCCGATTCCAATGATCTTATATCGTTTTCAAGCGATTTCATCCCCTCTATCAAGTGGCACACTTGGTTTTCCAAGTTGATGCCAGGTTCATGCATTTCCTGTCATATCTTGCATTTTGCATCCCGCATCGCATCCCGCATAGCATATCGTCATTTCATCATATTGCTTGGTCTTGCCCGTGGTTGATTGTATCCTTGTTGCTTGTTTGTCTTGTTGGGTAGAGCCGGGAGACGAGTTCGCTACCGAGGAGCCCGTTGAGTTCGCTTGTGAGGATCCAGTCAACTCTGACAACTGTGCAGGCAAGATGATCATACCCTCGAAATCACTACTATCTTTGCTATGCTAGTTTGCTCGCTCTTTTGCTTTGCCAATGCTACGATGCCTACCTTTTGCTTGTCAGCCTCCCAATTGCCATGTTGAACCTCTAACCCACCTTGTCCTAGCAAACCGTTGATTGGCTATGTTACCGCCTTGCTCAGCCCTTCTTATAGCGTTGTTAGTTGCAGGTGAAGATTGGAGCCGTTCCTT
>NW_021281011.1:0-973 GCF_002162155.2 Triticum dicoccoides
CTGGAACACCTCAGCGTAATGGTGTGTCCGAACGTCGTAATCGCACTCTGTTAGATATGGTGCGATCTATGATGTCTCTTACCGATTTACCGCTTTCTTTTTGGGGCTATGCTTTAGAGACTGCCGCATTCACTTTAAATAGGGCTCCGTCGAAATCCGTTGAGACGACACCGTATGAATTATGGTTTGGGAAGAAACCTAAGCTGTCGTTTCTAAAAGTTTGGGGATGCGATGCTTATGTCAAGAAACTTCAACCTGAAAAGCTCGAACCCAAGTCGGAAAAATGCGTCTTCATAGGATACCCAAAAGAAACTATTGGGTACACCTTCTACCTCAGATCCGAAGGCAAGATCTTTGTTGCCAAGAATGGGTCCTTTCTGGAGAAAGAGTTTCTCTCGAAAGAAGTAAGTGGGAGGAAAGTAGAGCTTGATGAAGTGTTACCTCTTGAACCGGAAAATGGCGCAACTCAAGAAAATGTTCCTGAGGTGCCTGCACCGACTAGAGAGGAAGTTAATGACAGTGATCAAGATACTTCTGATCAAGCCCCTACTGAAATTCGAAGGTCCACAAGGACACGTTCCGCACCAGAGTGGTATGGCAACCCTGTCTTGGAAATCATGCTGTTAGACAACGGTGAACCTTCGAACTATGAAGAAGCGATGGCGGGCCCGGATTCCGACAAATGGCTAGAAGCCATGAAATCCGAGATAGGATCCATGTATGAAAACAAAGTATGGACTTTGACTGACTTGCCCATTGAGCGGCGAGCCATAGAAAATAAATGGATCTTTAAGAGGAAGACAGACGCGGATGGTAATGTGACCATCTATAAAGCTCGGCTTGTCGCTAAGGGTTATCGACAAGTTCAAGGGGTTGACTACGATGAGACTTTCTCACCGGTAGCGAAGCTGAAGTCCGTCCGAATCATGTTAGCAATTGCCGCATTCTATGATTACGAAATATGGCAAATGGA
>NW_021281012.1:0-2469 GCF_002162155.2 Triticum dicoccoides
ATCTCCTACCATTGTAACCGACTCTGTGTAACCCTAGCCCTCTCCGGTGTCTATATAAACCGGAGGGTTTTAGTCCGTAGGACACACAACCATTACAACAATCATACCATAGGCTAGCTTCTAGGGTTTAGCCTCCTTGATCTCGTGGTAGATCCACTCTTGTACTACCCATATCATCAATATCAATCAAGCAGGAGTAGGGTTTTACCTCCATCGAGAGGGCCCGAACCTGGGTAAAAACATCGTGTCCCTTGTCTCCTATTACCATCCGCCTAGACGCACAGTTCGGGACCCCCTACCCGAGATCCGCCGGTTTTGACACCGACATTGGTGCTTTCATTGAGAGTTCCTCTGTGTCGTCACCGATAGGCTTGATGGCTTCTCCAATCAACAACAACGCAGTCCAGGGTGAGGATTTTTTCCCCGGACAGATCTTCGTGTTCGGCGGCTCCGCACTGCGGGCCAATTCGCTTGGCCATCTAGAGCAGATCGAAAGCTACGCCCCTGGCCATCAGGTCAGATTAGGAAGCCTAAACTTCACGACTGACATCCGCGGAGACTTGATCTTCGACGGATTCGAGCCACAGCTGAGCGTGCCGCACTGTCACGATGGGCATGATTTAGCTCTGCCGCCGGACAGTACCCTGGAGGCCGCACACGAGTCCGCTCTGACCCATAGTTCGGAGCAAACCGCGTAGATCGAGGACAGCTGGCTGGACACCGCCTCGGAAGCTGCAACTTCTACGGCGATGGAGCCGAATACTGACCTTGTCCCTTATAAAGCTCGTGACTCCAAGGTGTCGGACTCCCTGCTGGACTCCGAACCTCCTGCGCCCCTGCCAATCGAATCTGATTGGGCGCCGATCATGGAGTTCACCGCCGTGGACATCTTTCAGCACCCACTCTTTGGCGACATCCTAAATTCTCTAAAGCATCTCCCGCTATCAGGAGAGCCCTGGCCGGACTACGGTCAAGATGGTTGGGATGCGGACGACAAAGAAATTCAAAGCCCACCCACCACCCACTTTATAGCCACTGTCGACGATCTAACAGACATGCTAGACTACGACTCCGAAGACATCGACGGTATGGACGACGATGCCAGAGACGACCAAGAACCGGCGCCCACGGGGCACTGGAAGGAAACTTCAACCCATGATGTATATATGGTGGACACCCCAAAAGGAAGCGATAACGAGGAACAACGGGAAGCGGCAAAGGATAATTTCGCCGAAAAACAACCAAAACGGCGACGTAGGCGCCGCCCTAAGTCCCGCCTCGACAACAACAGCACTCATAAGGACCCAACAATAGAGCAGGGAAAACCAGTGGGCGATGAACATGCAACCAAGCAACAATCCGAACAGGATGAATCAGATAATCAACCTATGCCCGGCGAAAACAACAGTCCAGACGATCTCACGCCGGACACACCACCGGAGCATAAGAACCTTCACAAAAGACTTCTCGCCACTACAAGAAGTCTGAAGAAGGAAAAACGGAAGCTCAAAACAGCCGGAGACATACTCAGAATGAGGTGGAGCAAAGTACTCAAGACCGCGGACAAATATGGCAATGGCCACCAAACAAAGAGCTACCCGAGGCGCAAGCTGCTGCCAGAATTCGACGAGGAAGCCATAGAGCCCCCACAGTCAAAAAGCAAAGAGGCCGCCTGGCCGGAAAGACGACCAGATGACAGGCCAAAAGCGACAAGCGGCGCCGCACACAAGCCGACTCATGATCCTCGGAAAACAGACGGCCCGGTCAGGTCCATTTATGGGCCAAAAAAGAGGGGCCCAGGAAGAAACACAACACGCCGAGTGTTTGAAGACAACGGCACACCCAAATACAGGGGCGTCGCACACCCACTATGTTTCACCGATGAGGTGCTGGATCATGAATTTCCAGCGGGGTTCAAACCCGTAAACATAGAGGCATACGACGGAACAACAGACCCTGGAGTCTGGATTGAGGATTGCATCCTCCACATACACATGGCTAGAGGAGATGATCTCCATGCCATAAAATATCTACCCCTCAAGCTCAAAGGGCCAGCTCGACATTGGCTCAAAAGCCTCCCAAAAAATACTATTGGAAGTTGGGAAGAGCTCGAGGACGCGTTTAGAGCAAATTTTGAAGGGACTTATGTCCGCCCTCCGGATGCAGACGATTTAAGTCACATAACTCAACAGCCTGGAGAGTCAGCGCGCAAATTCTGGAATAGGTTCCTTACCAAAAAGAACCAAATAGTCGATTGTCCGGACGCCGAAGCCTTAGCAGCTTTTAAACATAATGTCCGAGACGAGTGGCTCGCCAGACACCTCGGCCAAGAGAAGCCGTGAACAATGGCCGCGCTAACAAGCCTCATGACCCGCTTTTGCGCGGGGGAAGACAGCTGGCTGGCAAGATGCAGCACCAGCGACCCGAGTACATCCGAGATCAGAGATGGAAACGGAAAATCACGGCGCA
>NW_021281012.1:6812-9591 GCF_002162155.2 Triticum dicoccoides
GCAACCTCCAGCATCCTGACTAGCACGGGATCTGGCGCGGTCTCTGGGAGGGGGGCCGGACACCGTATCAGTTTTGCTTGCGCTATCCACTCCTGTTTAGAGGGCAACTGGTTAAAAGGCGAATTGTAGAAAGGCAAACAAATGGTATGTCCGAACACAGAGCTGCTTACTTGTGTATCCGGGCGATTGCAGCTAAGGCCGGCGTCCTCGGTCAATTCCGGACACACCTCCCGTGATCCGAAGAACAATTTGTACATCTCCACGGGTGTTGTACCCATGAAGTGTTGGAGAATCCGTGGTCCCTCCTGATTAAATTCCCACAGCTAGAGAGGACGGCGTTTGCAGGGCAGGAGATGCCTAATTAGCATAACCTGCGTCACCACGACCAGATCAATCTCCCTTGCTTGGAGGTCTCGAATCCGGCCCTCCAATAGGGGCACGTCCTTTGACGGCCCCCAGTTGAGCCCTTGGTTGACCCATGACATCAGTCGTCGTGGAGGTCCCGAGCGGAAGCCGGGCGGCGGCTTCTGCCTGCTACCCCTGGGAGCGGTAATATAAAACCACTCCTATTGCCACAAGCCGAGCTCCGCTTGCAAGGAGCCCTCGGGCCACGGAGCATCGGCCCTCCTGCTTACGGCCACCCCGCCGCACTCTTCTTGACGCCCCTCGATCATCTTCGGCTCCATGTCGAAGGTCTTCAGCCACAAGCCGAAGTGAGGGGTAACGTGGAGGAAGGCTTCACAGACGACGATGAATGAAGAAATATGGAGGATGGACTCCGGAGCCAAGTCGTGGAATTCCAACCCATAGTAAAACATGAGCCCTCTCACAAAAGGATCCATCGGGAAGCCTAAGCCCCGACGGAGGTGGGACACAAACACGACATACTCGCCGGGCTCGGGGGTGGGGATGACTTGCCCTTTGGTGGGCAACCTGTGTGAAATCTCGTAAGTCAGGTACTTAGCCTCTCGCAGCTTTAGCACGTCCTCTTCCATGACGGAGGAGGGCATCCACCGGCCCTGTAGGTCGGAGCCGGACATTGTTGAAGGTCCGAAGTGCTCGAATCTGGGGCTCTGGGTGTTGGAACTCGGGGCGAGGAGCAGATTCAATTGAAGGTTGAAGAAAAGAAACGAAGCCTTGGTCTCATTATAAAGAGGGAGAATACCAAGAGCCGTCCCCGTGACCGTTCGGGGCTCGCCTCCGATAGAGGGGGCGTGGCAACGGGCACGGTTGGGTTACCCACGTCCGTATTGATGGGAATCACGGAATAAGGGGAACACGATCTCTGCTTCGACAAGACGTGCCAAGGAAACCGCTTCGCTAAACACGCTGAGGTGGTATAATAAAAAACGATTCAAGTGAAGGCTTGGTAGTGGCGTGACGTCATGCCACAAAATACGTCAGCAGATTGAACTTGTGTACATATTATTCTCTCTACGGTGGAATGTGGAATTTATTTTGCAGAGCTGGACACTATCCTGGTGTTCACAATCTTCTACGAATTATTCGGAGGAGGAACCCGCCTTGCAATGCCGAACAATATGCGCGCCGGACTCATCGTCATTGAAGCCTGGTTCAGGGGCTACTGAGGGAGTCCTAGACTAGGGGGTGTCCGGATAGCCGGACTATCATCATCGGCCGGACTCCAAGACTATGAAGATACAAGATTGAAGACTTCGTCCCGTGTCCGGATGGGACTTTCCTTGGCGTGGAAGGCAAGCTTGGCGATACGGATATGTAGATCTCCTACCATTGTAACCGACTCTGTGTAACCCTAGCACTCTCCGGTGTCTATATAAACCGGAGGGTTTTAGTCCGTAGGACACACAACCATTACAATAATCATACCATAGGCTAGCTTCTAGGGTTTAGCCTCCTTGATCTCGTGGTAGATCCACTCTTGTACTACCCATATCATCAATATCAATCAAGCAGGAGTAGGGTTTTACCTCCATCGAGAGGGCCCGAACCTGGGTAAAAACATCGTGTCCCTTGTCTCATGTTACCATCCGCCTAGACGCACAGTTCGGGACCCCCTACCCGAGATCCGCCGGTTTTGACACCAACACTGACTGAGAGGGGAAAAGCTGGTATGAACCCAACCTCTCTTGTTTTTGTAAATATGATGAGTTCATCGTTCATGATTCAGCTTATTATGAATAAACATGTTTGCAATGACAAATAGAGATCATAGTTGCTCGTGCCATGCTTGATTAGCTATGAGTTATAATGGTTTACCTTGCGTGCCAACATGCTATTGAAATGGTTGTGATGTGGTATGATGGGTTGGTATCCTCCTTTGAATGATTTAAGTGACTTGACTTGGCACATGTTCACGCATGTAGTTGAAACAAATCAACATAGCCTTCACGATATTTATGTTCATGGTGGATTATATCCTACTCATGCTTGTATTCAATGTTTATTAATTTTAATGCATGTTCATGACTGTTGTCGCTCTCTAGTTGGTCGCTTCCCAGTCTTTTGCTAGCCTTCACTTGTACTAAGCGGGAATACTTCTTGTGCATCCAATCCCTTAAACCCCAAAGTTATTCCATGTGAGTCCACCATACCTTCCTATATGCGGTATCTACCTGCCGTTCCAAGTAAATTTGTATGTGCCAAACTCTAAACCTTCAAATAAACATTCTGTTTTGCACGCTCGAATAGCTCATATATCAACTAGGGCTGCCCTTATCTTCCGTGTTAGGCGGGTTATTCTCAAGAGGAGTGGACTCCGCTCCTCACTCACAAGAAAATGGATGGTCACCGGGATGCC
>NW_021281013.1:0-1526 GCF_002162155.2 Triticum dicoccoides
AAATTCAAAGCCCACCCACCACCCACTTTATAGCCACTGTCGACGATCTAACAGACATGCTAGACTACGACTCCGAAGACATCGACGGTATGGACGACGATGCCAGAGACGACCAAGAACCGGCGCCCACGGGGCACTGGAAGGAAACTTCAACCCATGATGTATATATGGTGGACACCCCAAAAGGAAGCGATAACGAGGAACAACGGGAAGCGGCAAAGGATAATTCCGCCGAAAAACAACCAAAACGGCGACGTAGGCGCCGCCCTAAGTCCCGCCTCGACAACAACAGCACTCATAAGGACCCAGCAATAGAGCAGGGAAAACCAGTGGGCGATGAACATGCAACCAAGCAACCATCCGAACAGGATGAATCAGATAATCAACCTATGCCCGGCGAAAACAACAGTCCAGACGATCTCACGCCGGACACACCACCGGAGCATAAGAACCTTCACAAAAGACTTCTCGCCACTACAAGAAGTCTGAAGAAGGAAAAACGGAAGCTCAAAACAGCCGGAGACATACTCAGAATGAGGTGGAGCAAAGTACTCAAGACCGCGGACAAATATGGCAATGGCCACCAAACAAAGAGCTACCCGAGGCGCAAGCTGCTGCCAGAATTCGACGAGGAAGCCATAGAGCCCCCACAGTCAAAAAGCAAAGAGGCCGCCTGGCCGGATAGACGACCAGATGACAGGCCAAAAGCGACAAGCGGCGCCACACACAAGCCGACTCATGATCCTCGGAAAACAGACGGCCCGGTCAGGTCCATTTATGGGCCAAAAAAGAGGGGCCCAGGAAGAAACACAACACGCCGAGTGTTTGAAGACAACGGCACACCCAAATACAGGGGCGTCGCACACCCACTATGTTTCACCGATGAGGTGCTGGATCATGAATTTCCAGCGGGGTTCAAACCCGTAAACATAGAGGCATACGACGGAACAACAGACCCTGGAGTCTGGATTGAGGATTGCATCCTCCACATACACATGGCTAGAGGAGATGATCTCCATGCCATAAAATATCTACCCCTCAAGCTCAAAGGGCCAGCTCGACATTGGCTCAAAAGCCTCCCAAAAAATACTATTGGAAGTTGGGAAGAGATCGAGGACGCGTTTAGAGCAAATTTTGAAGGGACTTATGTCCGCCCTCCGGATGCAGACGATTTAAGTCACATAACTCAACAGCCTGGAGAGTCAGCGCGCAAATTCTGGAATAGGTTCCTTACCAAAAAGAACCAAATAGTCGATTGTCCGGACGCCGAAGCCTTAGCAGCTTTTAAACATAATGTCCGAGACGAGTGGCTCGCCAGACACCTCGGCCAAGAGAAGCCGTGAACAATGGCCGCGCTAACAAGCCTCATGACCCGCTTTTGCGCGGGGGAAGACAGCTGGCTGGCAAGATGCAGCACCAGCGACCCGAGTACATCCGAGATCAGAGATGGAAACGGAAAATCACGGCGCAGAAAGGATCAGGGCCGAAATAAAGAAAAAAGCCCAAAGAACACGGCGGTCAACGCC
>NW_021281014.1:0-1176 GCF_002162155.2 Triticum dicoccoides
ATTTATCGAACAAGGAGCTTCATGATAAGTTTCAGCAAATGATGACTGAACAGGTGCAAGATGTGCTGAACAATTTTGAAGAGGCCATGGAGAAGATCACTGGCCTTGAGAAGACGTTCGAAACAAAGCTCGATAACAAGTTTAATGAATTGCTCGCGCGTCTTCCACCACCACCACCCGCTGCACCTAACGCACCTCTCCAACAACAACAACAACAACGACTACCTCCACGTCGCGAAGCAGACCTCCGCCGAGCAAGCCGTGTTCCTCTTGCGTTTGGCCAAACTGTTGGTGCTGCTGTTGATACTTCTGTGGCTCCTGCTGCTGATGCGGAGGAGGATGATTATGTGGGAGATTATGAGGATGAGGTTGATCAAAATCAACACTACGTGCAGCCACCTGTACCACCACCAGCAGGTCGACCTCAGGTATATATTCGTAATGGTAGGCCTGCACCACTACCTCAGGTACGAGATGATGTCCATATTCCTAAACTGAAATTGAATATTCCACCATTTGAGGGTAGATATGTTCCTGATATATATCTTACTTGGGAGTTAGAAACTGAACAACGATTTACATGTTTACAATATCCTGAGGAGAGACGAGTTGCTGCTGCCGTTTGTGCTTTCACTAGTTTTGCATGTGTATGGTGGTCTGAACATTGTAGATTATATCCTATTCCAACTACTTGGGCTGCTTTGAAAACTGCTGTGCGTACGCGTTGGGTTCCACCATATTATCAACGTGAATTGCTTCAAAAATTGCAGCGTTTAAGACAAGGGAAAAATTCTGTAGAAGAATATTATCAGGAATTACAAACTGGCATGATTAGATGTGGTATTGTTGAGGAGAATGAAGCTATGCTTGCACGTTTTCTGGGTGGATTAAATAGAGAGATTCAGACCATTCTAGACTATAAGGAGTATACTAATATCACTCGTTTATTCCATCTTGCTTGTAAAGCTGAACGTGAAGTGCAGGATCGACAAGCATTGGGGCGAACTAACTTTTCTGCAGGCCGACCTTCATCATGGACACCACGTGCATCTTCTACTTCAACTGCACCAGCACCTCCATCCGGTGCCACCTCCAGCCGTGATACAAGAAAACAGGCACAACCACCATTATCTGCCAAGAGCGCACCTGCGGGGCCTGCACAGCGTTCTTCTTCTT
>NW_021281015.1:0-2325 GCF_002162155.2 Triticum dicoccoides
GGGGGGAATTTCGTGGCCCTTGGTGGAGGGGTCCGAAATCAACCCTATCTCTTGTTTCCCCACACATACGGACTCTAAAAATAGCCTATACTTATGTATTTCGAAATTACATGGGCCTGGCCCAATAATATGGTGACGCAGCACCTAAAATAGCCTCGGGACGAAATTTATGAAGTGGCATCTTGTATATTTCGTCCAAGGCTTCATGCACCCATTATGGTGGCTTCAAAGTCCTGAAATCATCACTTGTAACTCCGTTCTTGTTCCCCTTGCGCATGCCATCATCTCCATGCTTGTTCTTGCTCCAATGTTCATCCTTCTCCAAGCTAGGCCCTTCATTTGTAAGCAAAACAAATGTATCCAATTTAGGCAGCATCATATTCTCATGAACATTAAAATCATTACCAAGAAACGAAAGTACCTGGTAATTTAGTTGGCGTGCACGAGCTCTAGTAATTGGTCCAGTATGTATAGCAGCAGGGGCTGTGGGTGTAACAATTGTATTGATGTCCTCATCACGAGGCTATTTTAGGTGCTGCGTCACCTTATTATTGGGCCAGGCCCATGTAATTTCGAAATACATAAGTATAGGCTATTTTTAGAGTCCGTATGTGTGGGGAAACAAGAGATAGGGTTGATTTCGGACCCCTCCACCAAGGGCCACGAAATTCCCCCCCTCTTCCTCCATATATACATCCCTTAGGGCATCGTTTAGACTTTGGGTTTTGTTTAGATTAAAAGTTCGCCATAGCTGCAACTTCGCGTACTTCGTTTGTGTTCAACGACCAGACAAAGGCGTCACAGAACCCCACCTTGATCAATAAAGCTTTCATATTATATTCGCAATATCCAGATTGCAATCTTAGTTTCTTGCTTGTTCTTCGTTTGCTCGCAGGAAACAGACCCTCGTGGTCAGGTTGATCGTGCTCCGGCGTGGTCAATAACCTCTCGGAGTTGGTTTAGCGATTGCTAAGGCGCGACGTCCTCGCACGTTCGTAGTCGGATCGTCAAAGTCGACTTCCATCAAAGCGATATCCATCATCTCATCGAAAGACGGGACACCTTTGCCTCTATCAAGTGGTATCAGATTTCCAGGTTGCTCGGTGCGATTTTACAGTTTTTCGTAGTTTAGATCGAGTCTGTCTTCATACCTATAGTCCACGAAAAAGCCACAAAAAAAATTAGGGTTAGTTCATCATATCCGAACCAATCTGAGCCTTTGCATAATCTTTTTAGGGTTTTGCTTTGTTGAATTTGCAGTTGCATCGTCGTTTCTAGTTGCTGGTCTTAGAGTCTAGTCTTTTAGAGTTTCGAGTTCTGGTCATAAGTTGTCACGCCGCCGCCGCACCATCATCATCGCCCCTGCCATCTACCACCACCGCTCCGAATCCGTATCCATATACCACCACCAATCCGTGTCCATATACCACCACCGATCCATATCCATATACTACCACCGCTACCACCACCGCTGCCATATACCACCACCATAGATCCACCACCAATCCGATTTCCTTGCTTATTAGGTTTGTTTTCGAGATCCATCTAGTTTCCGATTCGTGTTTCCTTGCCGGAGTAGGTTTCGGAAAAAAAAGAGTCGGGTAGCCACGCCCCGTTTAGGCCCAAAATTTTTCGAAAACGCATTTTTCGAAAAAAATTCTGGCTATCCTATTTTTAGGTGTTTCTGAGTGTTTTGAGACAGGTGCCATTATAGGAAGTTTTTTTTGACCCGTTTCCAGTTTTTGGGTCCGGGCAGTCGAAAAAAAAAATTTGGTCGAAAAAATTTCGTGCCCATCCTGTCAATTTGAGCTAGGAAGAGTTTTGAGACACTCGCCATTATAGTGATTTTTCGCAAAAAAAAAAGCAACGCAAAAAAAAGAGCGGAATTTTTTTTTCAGATTGTGCTTTTCCCTTGTTTACGTGCCGCGCCGTGATTTTGTTGGTGTTCTAGGCTCGCGTCTCTAGCACAGTCTAGCCTAGGACCAGCACAGTACCGTCGTTGAGCGTTTATTCAACTTTGCATCTCTGAATTGATTATTGCTGACCCTTTTTGCTACCATACTATAAGCCTTCCCAGCTCCACATACATCTACGTCGTGTGTTCGACTCTCCCTGGTAATCGCTCTATCCAAGCTTTGAGAGTTTTTGACTACAACGGTTGCCGATCACCGCCTGCTGCTGGGTAAGAACTGGTAAGAATTTGAGATTTGCTTGACGGATTTGTGATACACCACCACCACTTCTTAGTAGTCTGTAGGATCATATTCTTGTGTGTTTCTATTGCTGCTAACCATGCCAGGATCACAAGCCGACGAGATTGACTGG
>NW_021281016.1:0-763 GCF_002162155.2 Triticum dicoccoides
GGTCAATCTATCGTAGGCAAGCAATAGTAACCACACAATAAGTACTCATCTAATGCACAGGGAAAAATCGAACAAGAGAACGAACCAGAAAGTTCAACTTAAGAACTCCGGTTGCAAAGAAAGAACGAGCCGAACAAACGACGAAAAACAAACGGCGGAAGAAAAACAACTCGGTTCTAGCAAGTTGAATCTAGGTCAAAATTTTACTGTAGCAAAAGCTTGTTCAAGTTGATTAGACGAAACGGCGGTTTCGAGATGAAACTCCAGGCGCTTGAATCACCTGATTCCGATAAACGAGCGAGAAGATAAACTAGAACGAAGATCGGATCTGAGATCGCGATCGCGGAATAAATCCGACGAGAAGAAAAAGAAGAACGGTTATACGAACAGACGTCGTTAACCGGGAAATAATCAGTGATCACGTTCGTTGAGACGAACGGTCCGAAAGAAGAAATAAAACCAATCTAGGGTTTTCGGAAAAAAGATCGAAACGAAAAACCGATCTAGAACACCGGAACGGTTTAGCGAAAAATCGGAAAGAAAACGAATCGGTAGAGAAGAAAAGAATCGGAACGGTTTATAAGAAAAACCGAACCGAGGGAAAGAAGAGACGCGGCGCGGTACCTCCGGCGAACGGCGGCGACGGTGGCGTTGACGCAGGGCGGCGGCGGCGCGGTGACGCATGGTGGCGGTGGCGGCACTAGGGCGCGGGGTTGGGCGGCGTTGGGCGCGGCGGCGATGCACAAGGGCGGCGGCGCGGGTG
>NW_021281017.1:0-1529 GCF_002162155.2 Triticum dicoccoides
GTATAGGTTGGATAGTGATCCATCAGTGACCCCCACCTTGTCCTTGTTGCCCCTGCTTCATCATCGACGACTTGATCAACATGATTGATGACCAGAGCTCGACACCTCACATCACATCACGCCCCTTTTTGTTGCTCGACTCTGCAGAGTTACCATCGAGTGCCGAGGGTGGAACCTCATACATCACTCCTGATGAGATCTCTGTAGTGTAGCTATTCGGTTGTGGTCATCGAGGGTGGTTCCTCCTTCACCATTTTCGATACAGCTCTATCGTGCAACACCTCAAGAGTGAACCTTGAGGGTGGTTCCTCTTATGTTCACCTTGATGATTACATCGAGTGGAATCCACCGGGGGTGATTCCTCGGGTTTTCCCCTTGATGTCTAGACAAACGATTACTTTGACTTTACTTGAGACCGTTGTGAAAGCCGGGCGGGCACGGAGAGCACCCGTGCGATGTGACGGTGGCGGCTGGCTGTTTAGTGGTATCACCCAGGAGGGGTGATAGCTCAGGACTTGTCCCGACAGCCGTTACTACTTTAATTATTAATGCACTAACAGGTTTGGGTATTTGTTCTGAGTTGGCCTCTGGCCTTTACCCACTAACCACCACGCGAGAATAGTTATGGGTCTCGACGTCGTGGTATCAGCCGAAGATTTGTCAGACGTCCAGTTCAGCATCGTGGCACGGCGTGGTCGGCGCCCCAATGGAGGTGGCCTAGATCGCCCTGCGTGCAATGATCTGGAGTGCAACTGGCAATGGGCCCAAACCCCGGAGTGCTTAGGATGTAGACCGGCAGGGACCTCTCTGCTGAGCCTAGGTAGGCTGCGACGTGTTGATCTTCCGAGGTCGGGCATTGACCCAGAAAAGTGTGTCTGGCAAGAGTGATCGAGCGTGTTGGAAAATGTGGTGCACCCCTGCAGGGAAGACATATATTCGAATACCGTGTCCACGGTAATGGACGCTCAGACTTGTATCCTGATCTTATACAACTAGAAATGGATACTTGATATGTGGCTCCGGGATTGCTTTCTCGCAGGGAGTCGAGGAAGGATCTCTGGGCGTTAATGCTACAACATGCTTGTTAATTATAAACTTCTATTCTTTACTCTCCTACATGCTGCAAGATGCTCGGAGCTGCTTGAAGATGCTAGTCTTCGATAGGCTAGGCCTTCCCCCTCTATTCTGGCATGCTGAAGTTTAGTCCACAGATACAACCCTTCCAATTGATACCAATGCATACTTAGTATAGATCTGATGCTTGCGAGTACTTTGGATGAGTACTCACGGTTGCTTTGCTCCCCCTTTTCCCCCTTCTTTCTTCATTCTGGTTGTTGCAACCAGATGGTGGATCCCAGGAGCCAGATGCCACCCCCGACGACTACTGCTACTACCCCGAGGGTGCCTACTACTACGTGGAGCCCGTCGACGACCAGGAGTAGTTAGGAGGTCCCAGGCAAGAGGCCTTGCCTCTTCGATCATTGATGTTTGTGCTAGCCTTCTTAAGGCAAAACTTGTTTAACTAATGT
>NW_021281018.1:0-1530 GCF_002162155.2 Triticum dicoccoides
GTATAGGTTGGATAGTGATCCATCAGTGACCCCCACCTTGTCCTTGTTGCCCCTGCTTCATCATCGACGACTTGATCAACATGATTGATGACCAGAGCTCGACACCTCACATCACATCACGCCCCTTTTTGTTGCTCGACTCTGCAGAGTTACCATCGAGTGCCGAGGGTGGAACCTCATACATCACTCCTGATGAGATCTCTGTAGTGTAGCTATTCGGTTGTGGTCATCGAGGGTGGTTCCTCCTTCACCATTTTCGATACAGCTCTATCGTGCAACACCTCAAGAGTGAACCTTGAGGGTGGTTCCTCTTATGTTCACCTTGATGATTACATCGAGTGGAATCCACCGGGGGTGATTCCTCGGGTTTTCCCCTTGATGTCTAGACAAACGATTACTTTGACTTTACTTGAGACCGTTGTGAAAGCCGGGCGGGCACGGAGAGCACCCGTGCGATGTGACGGTGGCGGCTGGCTGTTTAGTGGTATCACCCAGGAGGGGTGATAGCTCAGGACTTGTCCTGACAGCCGTTACTACTTTAATTATTAATGCACTAACAGGTTTGGGTATTTGTTCTGAGTTGGCCTCTGGCCTTTACCCACTAACCACCACGCGAGAATAGTTATGGGTCTCGACGTCGTGGTATCAGCCGAAGATTTGTCAGACGTCCAGTTCAGCATCGTGGCACGGCGTGGTCGGCGCCCCAATGGAGGTGGCCTAGATCGCCCTGCGTGCAATGATCTGGAGTGCAACTGGCAATGGGCCCAAACCCCGGAGTGCTTAGGATGTAGACCGGCAGGGACCTCTCTGCTGAGCCTAGGTAGGGCTGCGACGTGTTGATCTTCCGAGGTCGGGCATTGACCCAGAAAAGTGTGTCTGGCAAGAGTGATCGAGCGTGTTGGAAAATGTGGTGCACCCCTGCAGGGAAGACATATATTCGAATACCGTGTCCACGGTAATGGACGCTCAGACTTGTATCCTGATCTTATACAACTAGAAATGGATACTTGATATGTGGCTCCGGGATTGCTTTCTCGCAGGGAGTCGAGGAAGGATCTCTGGGCGTTAATGCTACAACATGCTTGTTAATTATAAACTTCTATTCTTTACTCTCCTACATGCTGCAAGATGCTCGGAGCTGCTTGAAGATGCTAGTCTTCGATAGGCTAGGCCTTCCCCCTCTATTCTGGCATGCTGAAGTTTAGTCCACAGATACAACCCTTCCAATTGATACCAATGCATACTTAGTATAGATCTGATGCTTGCGAGTACTTTGGATGAGTACTCACGGTTGCTTTGCTCCCCCTTTTCCCCCTTCTTTCTTCATTCTGGTTGTTGCAACCAGATGGTGGATCCCAGGAGCCAGATGCCACCCCCGACGACTACTGCTACTACCCCGAGGGTGCCTACTACTACGTGGAGCCCGTCGACGACCAGGAGTAGTTAGGAGGTCCCAGGCAAGAGGCCTTGCCTCTTCGATCATTGATGTTTGTGCTAGCCTTCTTAAGGCAAAACTTGTTTAACTAATGT
>NW_021281019.1:0-2143 GCF_002162155.2 Triticum dicoccoides
GTGGCGATACGTCGGGGTTTGGGCGGTGGCCGAGGGCCCCAACTCTAGAGCGCGTAAACTCGCATGCCCGCCGCATGGTCACCGCGTGACCATGGCGTTGCCATGTGTTCTGGGCGGCCTAGGCATGTCTAGTGGGTTGGGCACTCCCCAGGTTGGTGCTAGGAAGAAAATTACAGCATAAGATTCTCACGAGGAGACCGATCGATGCTCAAACATGAATTAGCAGCCAAGTGTTTGATTAGCGGTACGGGAAATGTACATGGCTAATGGGCGTGAGTTTTGGCTGAGGATGATCAGTTACTAAGAAGACCGTTTTCACAAATTTTCAGCTCAAAAGGAGGAGGCTAGATGGTACTTGCTTTGCAAACTACCACACTGGACATAACTACGAATGTTGAAGCTCTGCTCAAAATAATGAATGTATTGAGCTAGCATTTGGTGGAGGATGGTTATTTGGGCATAAGAAATCACTGCAGAAAATGGATACTATTTGGACATGCCAAAGTGGTATTTCCTTCACAAACTGTTGTTTTGAACAGAATAGGAAAATGAATATTTTTGAATTAGTTTTGAACTAGGCAAGGAAGGTTTTTACATATTTGACGAAGATATGACCCAAAGAATTTATGAGATTTTTTGGGAATATTGGGAATGACAGAAATATAGGTTGCTTCACAAACTAGGGCAAAAACTGCCACATGGACATGACACATGGGCAAAACTGATGAGGTGGCGCCTAGTCATAGCAACCCACCACAATTTAAAAGGCTATGACCATCTATATTGGTCGTTAACAACTAGAAATAAGGCAGCGGACTAGCGCTGTTTGCTTTATGACTATTTCGTGTAAGGAAATTACGACATTTCTGACCAAAATGGTCGCAATGGTTTAGGGTTTGGAGCCCCCCGAACAGCTTTTGACCAATTGGTCTAAAATGGTCATAAATTTATGACCAATTCTTCGAGGGTCACTGACATAAGGTCATAAGTTGACATATTTCTTGTATTGCCTGCCTTTGCTGAACAAGTTGGCCATCTTTGCCATTAGCACTTTGAGCTTGTTTGAGTCGGTGACAACATCAGATTCAGATCCCTCAACGCACACTAGGAAGTTGTCAACAACATCCTCCATGTCATATGATAGCTCCCTGAGCTCATCAGCCCACATGATGACCTGGTTGTCCAGCTGGTCCCTTGGCACCTCCGCCACCTTGACAAGGGCTGCGTTCATGCTCTTCATCTCCCTCTCGAGGGACTCGACGTCTTCCTTGACACCCTTCTGCAGCTTGTACTCCCCCAGCAGCAGCTCGCCGAGCTTAGGGAGCAGGCTTCCCATGGCACCGGTCACCACGTCCATGGTGGAATTGATTGATCTTCGCTCTCAATGTATAGATCCTTTAGGAAGAAATCCTGCAACACACATGGATTGGAAGTTAGAAGACAGGAATCTGCCCCATTGTAGGAAAATCAAAGGTAATTGTTCTCCATCACAGGAAATACATCCACTACAACACCAAGGAAACTTAGGTGCTCTGGCGTGGCTCGGTTGCGCCACATATATTATTAATCAAATTACTGATCAAAGTTAAATCACACAAAACAAGGACGTCATGTAAATAGGGGCAGAGGAGGTACCATATAAAACAGTATAGATTCGTTGGCTCCACCCTTCTATTCTTATACTGGACTGTATGTCTAATTTTGTTTGAGTTAGGGATTAGCTGAAGAATGCTACCTGGAGCTTATTTGTTTTCTGCTTTTCATTATTTCAGCGTATGCAGCAGTTTCAGCACAAAGGGGAAAAATGTCTTTATAGCGCTGTCGTGATTCCACTGACATTAACTGCAGAAACATGTAGCATTGCCATTGTTCATTTGTTTGCTTGCACTGATATATGTGATTTTAATGGTTTAACCTATTACAACTTCGTTATTCTGCTCACTCCTAAAGAGTCTAGTATTTTAGGCTAACAACTGAGCAATTCCATGTTAAAAAATAATATTAATGTGTTCCTAGTTCTTCTTTATTTCCCTGTGAGCTCAAAACAAGGACAGATTGCCTCCATATGTATACATAACCTGCATGTCTTGAGTTTCTTTTAAGCTATACATACTACTCCCTCCGTTCCAAATTACTCGTCGCA
>NW_021281020.1:0-996 GCF_002162155.2 Triticum dicoccoides
GACGAAATTTATGAAGTGGCATCTTGTATATTTCGTCCAAGGCTTCATGCACCCATTATGGTGGCTTCAAAGTCCTGAAATCATCACTTGTAACTCCGTTCTTGTTCCCCTTGCGCATGCCATCATCTCCATGCTTGTTCTTGCTCCAATGTTCATCCTTCTCCAAGCTAGGCCCTTCATTTGTAAGCAAAACAAATGTATCCAATTTAGGCAGCATCATATTCTCATGAACATTAGAATCATTACCAAGAAACGAAAGTACCTGGTAATTTAGTTAGCGTGCACGAGCTCTAGTAATTGGTCCAGTATGTATAGCAGCAGGGGCTGTGGGTGTAACAATTGTATTGATGTCCTCATCATCCTCCCCTTCTTGAAATGAAGTCGTCCTCGACGGAAGTCCATCTTCCTCACCCAAATAAGGCTTCAAATCTGCAATGTTAAAAGTGGGACTAACCCCAAAATCTGCAGGCAGCTCAAGTTTATATGCATTATCATTTATTTTCTCTAACACCTTAAAGGGACCATCAGCACGTGGCATTAGCTTTGATTTGCGCAAATCAGGAAATCTAACCTTACGCAAATGTAACCAAACAAGATCTCCAAGTGCAAACACAACATGTTTTCTACCCTTATCTCCAGCAAGTTTATATTTAGCATTCATACGCTCAATGTTTTCCTTAGTTAACTCATGCATTTTTAAAATCAATTCAGCACGTTGTTTAGCATCAAAATTAACCTTCTCCGAAGATGGAAGAGGCAACAAATCAATAGGTGCACGAGGTAGGAAACCATACACAACTTCAAAAGGGCACATCTTAGTAGTAGAATGCAATGAACGATTATAAGCAAATTCAATATGAGGCAAGCATTCCTCCCACATTTTCTTATTATTCTTCAAAACAGCCCTAAGCATAGTAGACAACGTTCTATTGACTACTTCAGTTTGTCCATCAGTTTGGGGGTGACAAGTAGTACTAAAAAGCAGTTTAGTCCCCA
>NW_021281021.1:0-758 GCF_002162155.2 Triticum dicoccoides
TCTCCCGACGCCGCTGCCCCGCCGCCTCGACGCCGCCCCGACGCCGTGAGACGCCGCGACGCCGCCCTCTCCTCTCCCGACGCCGCCGCCCCACCGCTTTCCCCACGGAGAAGGAGGAGGAAGAGGGGGCGCTCGCCGTTGACCTCGCCCGGCCGACTCCGGTGGCCAGGCCGACTCACCATCGCCCCGCCGCTCTCGTCGCCGGTGGCCCGGACGCCGCCCCGTCCACACCACCGTCGCAGGAGCACCCACACCACCACCCGGACCTCGTCGCCCCCGTGAGCTCCCCCTCCTCCTCTCCGCCTATCCCCCTCGCATCCCCCGTGAGCCCCATCTCTATTTCTTCTTGTCACCAGCACCACCACCACCAGTTGCCATTTTGCCCCACCTCGGATCTATGTTGTTGGTTTTTCATGTTTGTTGGCAGTCAGACAAATGTCACTGTATAATTTGGTCAAATATAGCAACCTAGTTGAAATTCCCAAACCATCTCTATAGACAGCTGAAATTATCATGAACATAGAGCTAATATTGACCTGACGTTGCGCTAACAGGAAGCAAACAAACTGTTGGATTTATCTCTTACTTTAGAAGAATCTATCTTTGCTCTATTTTGCGCACCGGTGACAGTTTAACCACTCCGTACTATGTTAATTTCCCTTCGCTTGTCACGTTTAGACTGATTTTAGTGGCCTATATATTGCTCTGAACCTTGGCTTGTCACCACAGGTTGGTGCATTTTGTGTTGTTCTATTTTC
>NW_021281022.1:0-2753 GCF_002162155.2 Triticum dicoccoides
GCGCTTCACTTTCACCGGATCTACCTTCTCCTCCGGAGGTGGATGTTTCTTTGCTTTCACCCCTTCAAAGAAGTTTCTCACTTCTTCTCGCGTGATCTCGGCGTTCTCCTCCGGGGTCCTCTCGTATGGTAACTTCTCTGGAGTCTTCAGAGAAGGATCGAATCTGTATGTCCTCCCGCCTCTGGCTGTACTGCTAGACGCCGACAGAGCAGATGGAGCGGTTGTCTTCTTTACTTGCTTACGAGGCGGAGGAGAAGGACTACGACGCGCCGGAGCAGCCGGAGCGGTGGCAGGTCTCTTCCGCCCTTGCTGACGAGGCGGAGAAGGGGGAGGCTGGCTGCTCGGGCGCGTCGGCGCAGGCGGAGAAGGAGGCGGAGTGTCGCCACGCGCCGGAGAAGGAGCCGGCCGAGTGCCCCGATCGTCACTCGCTGGAGGAGGAGGTGGTGGAGGAGGCGGAGTGCCCTGACTCGCCGGAGGAGGAGGAGGAGGCGGAGGCGTCCAGTTTGGAAGGTTGATGAGCTCCTTCCGCCATAGGCATGGAGTCTTTAGAGCAGAACCGAGCCGAGTCTCCCCTTCACCTGTAGGGTGGTCAAGCTGGAGGTCCTCAAATCCCTCCGTTATTTCATCCACCATCACCCTAGCATATCCTTCTGGAATCGACCGGCAGTGAAAAGTTGCGCCGGGTTCAGTAGGAAAAACAGAGCCAACAGCCGCCTTGACCTTCATATTAATCCATTTCATCATAAGGTGGCAATTTTAAGACTCCGTGATAGCATCCATGGGATAGCTGGCAGGAGCCGTCAAGACATGCTCCGGCTGAAGCAGCTCGGTGGAAGCCACGCTGCTTCTCCGGTGAGATGGCGGGGTAGCTTCGGCAGTTCGTTTGCTGCGATTTGCTTCTCGTTCCTCTATCGCTTGTACCCTAGCGTGCAGCGCCTACAGTTGGGTCTGCTCCACTTTCTTCCTTCTCTCATGGCATTTGTAACCGCCTGCGTCCGGAAACCCAGTCTTCCACGGAATGGAGCTTGGCGTGCCTCGTGTCCGTCCAGGGTGCTCAGGATTCCCAAGGGCCATTGTGAGCTCGTCGTTCTCTCTGTCTGGAACGAACGTCCCTTGCTGCGCTGCTTCGATATAGTGCTTAAGCCTCTTGACTGGTATTTCCATTTGCTCGTCCGTCCAAATGTACTTCCCTGATACAGGGTCCACGGTTCCGCCAGCCCCGAAGAACCAAGTCCGGCAACGGTCTGGCCAGTTAATTGTCTCTGGTTCGATCCCTTTATCAATCAGATCATTCTCAATCTTGACCCACTTAGGCCGGGCTGCGAGGTAGCCACCTGACCCCGTGCGATGGTGATGCTTCTTCTTCGCAGCATTTTGCTTGTTTGTCGCCGACATCTTCTTACTCTTTTCCGATGTCTTGTGGGCCACAAATGCAGGCCAGTGATCTCTGATCTTCTCATATCTACCCTTGAATTCTGGTGTCTCTTTATTTTCGACAAACTTATTCAGCTCTTTCTTCCACCTCCTGAATAGTTCTGCCATCCTCTTAAGAGCAAAAGACTTGATTAATTGCTCTTTAACTGGCTTCTCCGGATCATCCTCTGGCGGTAGGGTGAAATTTGACTTTAGCTCAGTCCAAAGATCATTTTTCTGCATATCATTGAAATAAGACACCTCAGGGTCTTCTGTAGCCGGTTTTAACCATTGATGGATGCTGATCGGGATCTTGTCCCTAACCAAAACCCCGCACTGAGCAATAAATGCGATCTTTGTCCGGAGGGGTTCAATCGGTTGGCCGTCGGGCGTGATTGCTATGATCTCAAACTTTTCATCCGAGCTCAACTTTTTCTTCGGGCCTCATCTCTTTACCGAAGTTGTGCTCGATCCGGAGGGCTAGAAAAAAGAACAAAGACTTAATTAATATGTGTACATACCAAAACAATGAATGCATCAATTAGCTAGTCAGCAAAAGCTTAACTAATATATATACCTGGCCGGACTCGGTTCGGTCACCGGAGACGTCATCACGGTCTCCTTCTTGCACCGGCATTGTGTCACCGGAGCCGTCCTCACGGTCTCCTTCTTGCACCGGCATTAGGTCACCAGAGCCATCATAATCATAGCCAGCTGCTTCTAGACCATCGGTGTCGTTGAGAAACAACGAGCAGACGGCATCACTTCCTCGTTCGATTATGTCCCCCAACAACTCTTCTTGTACTTTGTCTCGGGCGGTGTCCATAGTTTCTACAAATATTTACAACATGGCAATTATTATTCAAACATGACAGATGGATATATTAGTGGAAAACGTAGAACTAATATTAATTAGTGGCATCGACGCTGCTTCTCTAGGGTTTGGGGTGTCCTTGACGCTGCTTCTCTATGGTTTGGAGTGGCCTCGACAATGCTTCAAGGATAAAAAAAGAAGAGGAAGAAGAAAAAAAAAGAGGAGAAGAAAGAATAGACGAGTAAGAACTCCTCTATTCTTTCTTCTCCTCTTTTTTTCTTCTTCTTCCTCTTTTTTTATCGGGAACGAGGGTCGTCGAGGGTCACCGAGCGGTAGAGGAAACCCTAAATAGCAAGTATCATGGGTCTGACATACATGTGGCCGTCGGTGTCGGACACTACATCCACGTCCCACAAGTGACGTGGGCGTCGAAGCCCGCGTCACTTGTGGGACGTGGATGTCGTGTCCGACACCGACGACCACATGTATCTCACACCCACGATACTTGCTATTTAGGGTTTCCTCT
>NW_021281023.1:0-4785 GCF_002162155.2 Triticum dicoccoides
GGTGGTCGGACATTGAGTCTTACCCAACTTCACACCTTGTAACACAGGCAAGAACCCTTTCTTTGCATGATCCATTTTGAACTTCTTCAAAACTTTGTCAAGGTATGTGCTTTGTGAAAGTCTAATTAAGCGTCTTGATCTATCTCTATAGATCTTAATGCCCAATATGTAAGCAGCTTCACTGAGGTCTTTCATTGAAAAACACTTATTCAAATATCCCTTTATGCTATCCTGAAATTCTATATCATTTCCAATCAATAATATGTCATCCACATATAATATCAGAAATGCTACAGAGCTCCCACTCACTTTCTTGTAAATACAGGCTTCTCCAAAAGTCTGTACAAAACAAAAATGCTTTGGTCACACTATCAAAGCGTTTATTCCAACTCCGAGAGGCTTGCACCAGTCTATAAATGGATCGTCGGAGCTTGCACACTTTGTTAGCTCCCTTTGGATCGACAAAACCTTCTGGCTGCATCATATACAACTCTTCTTCCAAAAATCCATTCAGGAATGCATTTTTAACATCTATTTGCCAAATTTCATAATCATAAAATGCGGCAATTGCTAACATGATTCGGACAGACTTAAGCATCACTACGGGTGAGAAGGTCTCATCATAGTCAATCCCTTGAACTTGTTGAAAACCTTTTGCAACAAGCCGAGCTTTGTAGACAGTAACATTACCGTCAGCGTCAGTCTTCTTCTTGAAGATCCATTTATTCTCAATTGCTTGCCGATGAACAGGCAAGTCAACCAAAGTCCACACTTTGTTCTCATACATGGATCCCATCTCAGATTTCATGGCTTCTAGCCATTTTGCGGAATCTGGGCTCACTATCGCTTCTTCATAGTTCGTAGGTTCATCATGATCTAGTAGCATGACTTCCAGAACAGGATTACCGTACCACTCTGGTGCGGATCTTATTCTGGTTGATCTACGAGGTTCGGTAGTAACTTGATCTGAAGTTTCATGATCATTATCATTAGCTTCCTCACTAATTGGTGTAGGTGTCACAGAAACCGGTTTCTGTGATGTACTACTTTCCAATAAGGGAGCAGGTACAGTTGCCTCATCAAGTTCTACTTTCCTCCCACTCACTTCTTTCGAGAGAAACTCATTCTCTAGAAAGGATCCATTCTTAGCAACGAAAGTCTTGCCTTCGGATCTGTGATAGAAGGTGTACCCAACAGTTTCCTTTGGGTATCCTATGAAGACACATTTCTCCGATTTGGGTTCGAGCTTATCAGGTTGAAGCTTTTTCACATAAGCATCGCAGCCCCAAACTTTTAGAAACGGCAACTTTGGTTTCTTGCCAAACCACAGTTCATAAGGCGTCATCTCAATGGATTTCGATGGTGCCCTATTTAACGTGAATGCAGCCGTCTCTAAAGCATAACCTCAAAACGATAGCGGTAAATCTGAAAGAGACATCATAGATCGCACCATATCTAGTAAAGTACGATTACAACGTTCGGACACACCATTACACTGTGGTGTTCCGGGTGGCGTGAGTTGCGAAACTATTCCGCATTGTTTCAAATGTAGACCAAACTCGTAACTCAAATATTCTCCTCCACGATCAGATCGTAGAAACTTTATTTTCTTGTTACATGATTTTCAACTTCACTCTGAAATTCTTTGAACTTTTCAAATGTTTCAAACCTATGTTTCATCAAGTAGATATACCCATATCTGCTTAAATCATCTGTGAAGGTGAGAAAATAACGATATCCGCCACGAGCCTCAATATTCATCGGACCATATACATCTGTATGTATGATTTCCAACAAATCCGTTGCTCTCTCCATAGTATCGGAGAACGGCGTTTTGGCCATCTTGCCCATGAGGCACGGTTCGCAAGTACCAAGTGATTCATAATCAAGTGATTCCAAAAGTCCATCAGTATGGAGTTTCTTCATGCGCTTTACACCGATATGACCTAAACGGCAGTGCCACAAATAAGTTGCACTATCATTATCAACTCTGCATCTTTTGGTTTGAACATTATGAATATGTGTATCACTACTATCGAGATTCATAAAAAATAGACCACTCTTCAAGGGTGCATGACCATAAAAGATATTACTCATATAAATAGAACAACCATTATTCTCTGATTTAAATGAATAACCGTCTCGCATCAAACAAGATCCAGATATAATGTTCATGCTCAACGCTGGCACCAAATAACAATTATTTAGGTCTAAAACTAATCCCGAAGGTAGTGTAGAGCTAGCGTGCCGACCGCGATCACATCGACTTTGGAACCATTTCCCACGTGCATCGTCACCTCGTCCTTTGCCAGTGTTCGCTTAATCCGTAGTCCCTATTTCGAGTTGCAAATGTTAGCAACAGAACCAGTATCAAATACCCAGGTGCTACTGCGAGCTCTAGTAAGGTACACATCAATAACATGTATATCACATATACCTTTGTTCACCTTGCCATCCTTCTTATCCGCGAAATACTTGGGGCAGTTCCGCTTCCAGTGTCTAGTCTGCTTGCAGTAGAAGCACTCGGTTTCAGGCTTAGGTCCAGATTTGGGTTTCTTCTCCTGAGCATTAACTTGCTTACTGTTTTTCTTGAAGTTCCCCTTCTTCTTCCCTTTGCCCTTTTTCTTAAAACTGGCGGTCTTGTTGACCATCAACACTTGATGCTCCTTCTTGATTTCTACCTCCGCGGCCTTTAGCATTGCGAAGAGCTCGGGAATTGTCTTATCCATCCCTTGCATGTTATAGTTCATCACGAAGCTCTTGTAGCTTGGTGGTAGTGATTGAAGAACTTTGTCAATAACACTATCAACAGGAAGATTAACTCCCAGTTGAGTCAAGTGATTATGATACCCAGACATTTTGAGTATATGTTCACTGACAAAACTATTCTCCTCCATCTTGCAGCTATAAAATTTATTGGAGACTTCATATCTCTCAATCCGGGCATTTGCTTAAAATATTAACTTCAACTCCTGGAACATCTCATATGCTCCATGATGTTCAAAACGTCATTGAAGTCCCGATTCTAAGCCGTAAATCATGGCACACTGAACTAACGAGTAGTCATCAGCTTTGCTCTGCCAGACGTTCATAACATCTGGTGTTGCTCCAGCAGCAGGCCTGGCACCTAGCGGTGCTTCCAGGACGTAATTCTTCTGTGCAGCAATGAGGATAATCCTCAAGTTACGGACCCAGTCCGTGTAATTGCTACCATCATCTTTCAACTTTGCTTTCTCAAGGAACGCATTAAAATTCAACAGAACAACAACACGGGCCATCTATCTAGAATCAAACATAGACAAGCAAGATAGTATCAGGTACTAAGTTCATGATAAATTTAAGTTCAATTAATCATATTACTTAAGAACTCCCACTTAGAAAGACATCCCTCTAATCTTCTAAGTGATCACGTGATCCAAATCAACTAAACCATAACTGATCATCACGTGAAATGGAGTAGCTTTCAATGGTGAACATCAATATGTTGATCATATCTACTATATGATTCACGCTCGACCTTTTGGTCTCAGTGTTCCGAGGCCATATCTGCATATGCTAGGCTCGTCAAGTTTAACCTGAGTATTCTGCGTGTGCAAAACTGGCTTGCACCCGTTGTAGATGGACGTAGAGCTTATCACACCCAATCATCACGTGGTGTCTGGGCACGACGAACTTTGGCAACGGTGCATACTCAGGGAGAACATTTTTATCTTGAAGTTTAGTGAGAGATCATCTTATAATGCTACCGTCAATCAAAGCATGATAAGATGCATAAAAGATAAACATCACATGCAATCAATATAAGTGATATGATATGGCCATCATCATCTTGTGCTTGTGATCTCCATCTCCGAAGCACCGTCATGATCACCATCATCACCGGCGCGACACCTTGATCACCATCGTAGCATCGTTGTCGTCTCGCCAATATTATGCTTCCACGACTATCGCTACCGCTTAGTGATAAAGTAAAGCATTACAGCGCAATTGCATTGCATACAATAAAGCGACAACCATATGGCTCCTGCCAGTTGCCGATAACTCGGTTACAAAACATGATCATCTCATACAATAAAATTTAGCATCATGTTTTGACCATATCACATCACAACATGCCCTGCAAAAACAAGTTAGACGTCCTCTACTTTGTTGTTGCAAGTTCTACGTGGCTGCTACGGGCTTAGCAAGAACCGTTCTTACCTACGCATCAAAACCACAACGATAGTTTGTCAAGTTGGTGTTGTTTTAACCTTCGCAAGGACCGGGCGTAGCCACACTTGGTTCAACTAAAGTTGGAGAAACTGACACCCGCCAGCCACCTGTGTGCAAAGCATGTCGGTAGAACCAGTCTCGCGTAAGCGTACGCGTAATGTCGGTCCGGGCCGCTTCATCCAACAATACCGCCGAACCAAAGTATGACATGCTGGTAAGCAGTATGACTTATATCGCCCACAACTCACTTGTGTTCTACTCGTGCACAACATCAACGCATAAAACCTAGGCTCGAATGCCACTGTTGGGGAACGTAGTAATTTCAAAAAGTTTCCTACGCACACGCAAGATCATGGTGATGAATAGCAATGAGAGGGGAGAGTGTTGTCCACGTACCCTCGTAGACCAAAAGCGGAAGCGTTAGCACAACGCGGTTGATGTAGTCGAACGTCTTCATGATCCGACCGATCCAAGTATCGAACGCACGTCACCTCTGAGTTCATCACACGTTCAGCTCGATGACGTCCCGCGAACTCCGATCCAGCAGAGCTTCACGGGAGAGTTCCGCCAGCA
>NW_021281025.1:0-32546 GCF_002162155.2 Triticum dicoccoides
GTTGGATATGTCAGTTTCATTACTTGCAGAGTAGCATAGCACCATATATAGTCATAGTCTAGGTTTGGATTCGAACCAGCTACAGGAGCACGTCTTTCTTTTTTCTAAAACTCGGCAACGTCTCTTTACTGGTACACTAGCTTGTTCTGTACGCCTTCCCAAGTCTTTGATTTTCTTTCCCTTTTTTTGCGAGGAAGGAAGGAGGACAAAATTGAGAGTTCCTCGGACTCGAACCCAAGACCTCTTGGTTGAAAACCAAGGGTGCTAGTCACTTATGTGGCGACCGTTCCCTATGAGGAGGACGGCAGACGAACGCATTTTCCTCACAGTTTTCTTCCTATATATAAAAAAGTATGCTACTTGGTGTCCGCTTATAGTCAAAAAACGATTGTGCCAACCTTGACCGTTCGATTGACATTCAACGTCTGTCGCGTTTCTTCAGTCTCTTCTTCCTCGAGCCGCCAAAGCCAAACCAGCACCAGCGGGACCGCCTGCTCCCGCCTCCCATGGCTGGCTGTGATCTTCCCCGGCTCCTGTTCGTTCCTGTCCGAGGCCTCACCATCGTCCTCCGCCTTGGTTCGCTCGCCGCGGCGCCGCCCTCCGGTGTTGTCAACATGGTCAACAACCGAGAGGAATAAGGAGATGACTGTACATGGTGAGGATGACAGTAGGGACCCAGCAGCGCGCAGTAATTTTGTTTTTTCGGGAAGGAGAAGGGTATCAACTGGGTTGTCCGGGACCCGTGGCCCGTCTAGCCAAGGCTTTTATTTCATATGTTTAGCACATGACTAGCCCAGTTTGTTTTTTTCCTTTCTGAAAAATGGCTAGCCAGCTATTTTGTTTTTTGCAGAATAACCAACATAGGCCTACCTGCTTTTCTACGCCCCGCTGGGCCGGAAATCTTTCAAGATGAGGAGGGATGCATTTTGCCCAGAAAAAGAGCTATAAGTAATATGAAATGGGCTATAAGTAATAATAAATGGGCTATAAGTAATAAGAAATGGGCTATAAGTAATAATAAATGGGCTGTAAAATGAAAAAATACAACAAACAGGCAATTAGTTCCCAAATACTGCTTTCTTTCGGAATTTGATATTTTAAATTTCATTGTTTTTGTGCGTGTAAAATTTCATTGAATTTAAATTAAGGTATATTTAGATTTAAAATTAATTTGAATCTGGCTAGAAACTTCGGGCTGTATGCTGTTTGGGACAGATTTGGAGGCTGACTTGTGGGTCTACTAGGTTGATGTGTACTTTGGCTTTGTCAAATTAGTCCACGAACGGTTCAAATTTAGTCCACAAACAATTCTAGCAGCAGTGACCGTTGGATGTTAATCCAACGGCCGTGCTGCTTCTTCAATATCTGATCTTCTTGCTCCAGCCGCCTAAACCAGCTCCGGTGGGACTGCCTGCTTCCGCCTCCCGTGGTTGGCTGTGCTGCCGCACAGGCTGCACCGCCCCACCCTACTTCATTGCTGGCCAGGCCATTCCTCTACTCACCCACACCTACTGTTATTTTCCGGCGATGGCAGCCGGACCAGTAAACCCTCGTACCCCCCACCGCGTGGCAACCATTGCCGAGTCTTCCCCGGCTCCGTGTCGTTCCCTTCATATGCCTCGCCGTCGTCCACCGCCATGGTGCTCTCGGCGCGGCCTGGTCAACGTGGTCAACAAACGACATCCATCGGCCGTGGACTGTACGCGCAAAATAATGATTCCTCCACCTGACAGCTGGGACCCACCGGAAGGGCATCTGTATTTCGCGAAAAAACGTTCCCCCCGCTGACATGTCGGACCCACCAGCTATATCTTCGCACGCAAGGAAGTGCCTCCTTATTACGCACAAAAAAAATGAGTACCCACCCTACTAGATGGGACCCACCATAGTGGGAGGATGACTTGTGGGCCAACTAAGTTGACGGGGACGGAGGGCTTTGTCAACTTAGCCAATATGAATGATTCTAGCTCCAGTGACCTTACGATGTCGACCCAACGGCCATAGTGCTTCTTCAACCTCTGGTCTTCTTGCTCCAGCCGCCCAAAGCAGCACCGGTCGTGCCGCGTGCTCCTGCCTCTCGTGGCCGGCTGTGATGCCGCGGAGGCCTCACCGACCCCTACTACTCCCACCGCTGGCCTAGTGTATCCCTCTACTCACCCACACCCCCTGTTATTCTGCGGCGATGGCAGCCTCACGCCGCAGCCGAACCAGTGAACCCTCGTACTCCTCTCCGCGCGGGCTACCACTGCCGCGTCTTCCCCGGCTCCGCGTCGTCCCCTTCCTAGGCCTCGCCGTCGTCCAGAGCACTGCCCTGGTGCTCTCGGCACGGTGTGGTCAACATGGTCAACGACCGACTTTCATCGAAAGAGTACTGTACGTGGAGAGGCTGACAACTGGGTCCAGGCGGCCGCAAGGAAGTGCCTCCTTATTACGCGCAAAATAATTATTCCTCCACCTGACAGCAGGGACCCACCAGACGGGCCACCTTATTTCACAAAAAAAAAACGTTTCCCCCTTGACTGCTGGGACCCACCGGACGGGCCAGCATATTTCGCGAAAAAAACGTTCCCCGCGTTCTCAGCTCGGACCCACCGAAAGTGCCTCCTTATTACGCACAAAAAATGAATACTCCCCTTGCTAGCTGGGACCCACCATGGTGGGAGGCTGACTTATGGGCCTACTAAGTTGACTGGGACGGGGGCCTTTGTCAACTTTAGTCAATATGAACGATTCTAGCTCCAGTGACCGTACGATGTCCATCCAACGGCCGTAGTGCTTCTTCAACCTCTGGTCTTCTTCCTCCAGCCGCCCAAAGCAGCGCCGGTCGTGCCACATGCTCCTGCCTCTCGTGGCCAGCTGTGCTGCCGCGGAGGCCTCACCGCCCCCTACAATTCCCACCGCTGGCTAGGCCCTGCGGCGACAGCAGCTCACACCGCAACCGAACCAGTGAACCCTCGTACTCCTCTCAGCGCGGGCTTTCACTGCAGCGTCTTCCCCAGCTCCCCGTCATCCCCTTCCTGGGCCTCGCCATCGTCCACCGCCCTGGTGCTCTCGGCGCGGCATGGTCAACGTGGTCAAGGAACAACTTCCATCAGACGTGGACTGTACGTGGAGAGGCTGACAGCTGGGTCCACGGCCGTAGCAAGGAAGTGCCACCTTATTACGTGGAAAATAATGATTCCTCCACCTGACAGCTGGGACCCACCGGATGGGCCACTGTATTTCACGAAAAAAATGTTTCCCCCTGACTGCTGGGACCCACCAGCTACATCTGCGCACGCAAGGAAGTGTGTCCGGGCAAAAAAAACGATTCGCCCCCCTGACTGCTGGGACCCACCAGCGACACCTTCGCACGCAAGGAAGTGCGTCCGGGAAAAAAACAACGATTCTCCCCCTTGACAGCTGGGACCCACCAGCTACATCTTCGCACGCAAGGAAGTGCGTCCGGGCAAAAAAACAATTCACCCCCCTGACTGCTGGGACCCACCAGCTACATCTTCGCAGGCAAGGAAGTGCCTGACAGTCGGGACCCACCGGGTCGAAGCGTACGTAGCATTGTCATTCTGGTCGCGAACGTGTACGTACATGCTGGTCGTTGTAGAGGCGTGCACGTGTCGTAGTAGAGGCGCGCACGTAGCATGTATATGTACGTACATCGGCGAGGGTGCAAGAAAGAAAATACGGCCACGTACGTACATACGGGCAGGGTCTCGAACGCCTACTCGCGCATACGTACATGGCTAGGTCGGAACGGAGAAACAGCATCGTCGTCGTGTTCATGGGGAGGCAACGGAATGCGTCGTGTTCATGGGGAGGCAACGGAATGCGTCGTGTTCATCGGGAGGCAACGGAACGCGTGGGAGCCAACTGGCTGGGTCAGAATGGAATGAGTGGTCGTGTTCATCGGGAGGGCTTGGACGGAATAGGCGATGGAAACGAGGCCTGGCGTACCACACAACGGACGAAACGGCCTTGTGTTCGAAAGGCCATGTTCGAAATGGGATCCTGTTCATCGGGTGGGGTCTGGCGTACCGCAAAACGGAGGAAACGGACCTCCTACGGTCGAACGGGGGTCCTGTTGACCGGCAGGGGTGTGGCGTACCGCAAAACGGAGAAAACGGACCTCCTACGGTCGAAACGGGGGTCCTTTTGATCGGGAGAGGTGTGGCGTACCGCAAAACGGACGAAACGGACCTCCTAAGGTCGAAACGGGGGTCCTGTTGATCGGGAGGGGTGTGGCGTACCGCAAAACGGACGAAACGGACTTGTGTTGGAGCGCTATGGTCGAAACGGGGGTCGTGTTCATCGGGAGAGGTGTGGCGTACCGCAAAACGGGACTCCACGGGATACTGTTCATCTCCACCGTCGACCTCCTCCAGCCTCCACGGGCTACCGTCGACCTCCTCCAGCCTCCACGGGCTCCTGTTCATCCAGCCTCCACCGCACTACTCCACCGGCTACTGTTCAACCACCCCTCCACGGGCACCCCTCCACCGTCTACTGTTCATCCAGCCCTCCACACCACGGGGTCCTGTTCAACCACCCCCCACGGCCACCCCTCCACCATGTACTATTCATCCATCCCTCCACACCACGGGGTCCTATTCATCCAGAGGCAACGCCACCGCTCACTGTTCATCCAACCCTCCCCCTGCAACGCTCACTGTTCATCCAATCGATCGGCTTCAGTTAGCAGCAGTAGCGAAGGAATCGCTCCATTGGGTTCAGTTAACAGCCATCGATCGATCTCTCGGGTTCAGTTAACAGCCATCGATCAATCACTCGGGTTCAGTAACGCGTAGCCTGCAGTGCAATCGCTCGGGTTCAGTTAGAGCCCAACGCCTCACTCGGGTTCAGTTAGAGCCAACGCCTCGCACGTGTACGAGAGAAACGCGCATCGCTCGGCCCCCGACCTCCCACCGTAACCGGCAACTCCCCGAAATTTTCCTCCCCCTCGCTTCTACCATGGTTTTTTCCGTCATGGACGGCCCAAGGAATGTCATGCAGCTGCGTCTCTGGCCCGCCCAAGACGAAAAGCCCATCTTCTGTCATGATTTTTTGTCATAGAAGTAGGAGCCCACCACATCTATGATGATACCGGGTTTTGTCACAATTATCGTCATAGAAGTGTCATATGTATGACAGAAAAAACCCGTAGCCCCCAAACTTAACCACTGGTCGGCCTGCCCGATCACCTTCAATCACAGGGACTACCCGATTAGTATGCGGCACGGAGGATTGGCCGCCTTAGTGCTTGACCCAAAAATCTACGAATACCATCTCACTCGCGTCCTCATGGACGGCGGCAGTAGTCTCAATCTAATATACCAGGACACTGTCCGCAGGATGGGGATAGACCCATCCAGAATCAGCAAAAGTAACACCTCCTTTGAAGGGGTGATACCAGGCGTTGAAGCCTGCTGCAGGGGCTCCTTCGTATTAGAGGTGACATTCGGTTCCCCAGACAACTTCAGAAGCGAAGAACTACTCTTCACCATCGCACCCCTCCAAAGTGGTTATCATGCATTGCTCGGGAGAGCGGCCTTCGCCCGCTTCAATGCAGTACACACTATTCTTACCTTAAACTCAAGATGCCCGGTCCACGTGGCGTCATCACCGTTAACGGAAATACAGAGCGTTCCTTACACGCGGAAGAGTATGCGACGACTCTAGCAGCCGGACTCTAAGCGGCCTCCAATATCAGAACGCATGATTGGTCGTTAAGACCACAGACACGGTTAGACGAGTCCGGTAGCCCAGATAAACGTGAGCTGGGCGCTATACATGTAATCCCATAGAGGACACCAGGGGCTACAGATATTTAATAAATCCCAACTTTTGGCTTGACCTTATTAACAGGCCAATGTCTTACACTTCTACTATCCATTGATGATAGCTAACTCTTCGCACGCTTATGTCATACTCTTCTACATGATTTTTCCTTTTTACAGACACCATCTGTGCGATACCCTCACAGGACACGGCACAACGGAGACAAAGGCGCAGACGTGCAGCAGGGCCCCGCTCAAAGGTTTCTCTTTAGTTTAAGCCCCTGTGTAAACCTTCTTTATTGTCTCTTGTTGCTTACACATCCTATGGGTACTGCACCCACAGGGGATACTGCCGTTATTGACATTTCTCCACGACAGACTAATGCACGTACCTAGAAATACAGGGTTCATAATAAAGGGCGTTACTCAGCCCAGTATATGTTATAAAGTCTGAATACCTTCGGGAGTGTTCGGCGTCGCGAGTTTGGCCTTATATGCATCAGCTCCGAATCATGTCTTTGGTCAAATGTTGGGTTTGCCCGGCTCCTGGGTTTGCCGCCTTATGTTCCGTTCTTATCGGCTAAGGCGGCCAAAGGAGAACTACTGCGATTGTGCCCTGGTTATTCCGGATGAGCACCTCAGTAGAGAAAGCCGAAAATTGAATGTCATGATATAGTGAGAGACCGTTCAACCACTCGAAGACTTAGCGGAACCTTTAGGATTCCTCCGCATTAATGAAGGACCGTTTCCCGGTCATGTACACAGGCACCCGTATTCGGATAAACGCAAAGGTACCAGGGGCTATATAGTAGCCCCACTGTCAAACTCCTATGGCTAAGTGAAAGTGTTAAAGCTGTATAGTCCGGTTGCCTAGTTCGACGTGTGATCACCTCCTTCATGGACCAAGACGTTGGATCAAGTGTGATTACGCATATTTTCGCGAACACCCCCGCATTGTATGTGTGGGGGCTGAAGCCAACGACTGCTAACTTTCAGATTACATATATACATAAAACGGCCGCACAGGAGGCACAATAACACTTTCGGGCGAAAAGCATAAACATAGCCCCCATAATTAAAATAACATTGTTTTTACAATGAAACAATTTGTCACTCGAACATGACATTCTTCAAGCACTGAGCATCTATTAAACGAGCACCTTCTGTTACCTGCTCCAAGTAGTGCTCGGCCGAATCCTGGCTTCCCGCCGGATTCTGGGTCACAATGATGGTGGCCTCCATATCTGTCCAATATGCTTTAACACGGGCAAGAGCCATCCGTGCACCCTCTATGCACGCCGACCTTTTCATGGCATCGATTTACGACACGGCACCAAGGAATTGTTGCACTAAACCAAAATAACTGTCTAGCTTCGGCCCTTTGGCCATAGATGGTCTATTACAGACCTCATTGCAAGACCGGACAACATATGGAGCTCGGCCACAGCGGCCATCCTTTCACTCAATGGCAACGGGCGCGTTGGAGCACTGAATTGCGACCAGAACAACTTTTCCGCTTCATTATCTTTTTGATCCTCGAAAAACTTGGCCGCATCGGCCGTACTCTTCGCCAGGTCCGCATACGCGTCTGCAGGGCTCCAGCGTCGATCCAGAGGAGCATACTTTGGATCTAAGAACTTCATCCGCAACAAATAGGGCTTTCCAGCCACGATTTCTCCGGCCTGTCGAAGCTCCTCCCGCGCATCCCTAATTTCGGAACGCGTCTCCTTGGCCGCATCCAGGGCCTTCTTCAGGTCAGCCGAATTAGCCTGATTCTCTTTTTCAAGGAGCTCATACCGGTTGGCGGCGTTTTTCAGCTCCACAGTCATCTCGGCTATTTTATCTTCGCTTTGGCGATGAGCAGCCTGTCCGGCTCTCAATTCTTCGGCCGCCTTTAGGGTAGCCGCATTGCTAGCCCGGGCTTGTTCCTTGGCTAGGGCAAGTTCCGCCCTCAGGGCCTCCACGGCAGCAGCTCCGCTTGCAGTCCAAGCATATCACATTAGCATCATGCTCCTCTTAATATTTCCTAAAAAAATAATAATAAGTAAAGCAGAGCACATACTTTGTGACTCGTGAAGCCGCTCGTTCACAACTGTGATGTCGGCATCAACAACGTCAATCTACCACCTCAGTTCGGCGACTTCAACGGACCGGTTGGCTGCTGGACCCTTAGCCACCTGCGCATGAATACAATGCAATCATTACTCAACATTGTGATCCTCCGTTTGCCGCCTAGGCCTGGCAACTAGAGTCTCAGGGGCTACTATCCACATGGAGCACACCTAGCACGTGCGCCATAATCAAATAATTACGTATTTCATTACATACCTCAAAGCCTCTGAGCAGGCTCGTAAAAGCTTCATTCAGCCCGCTTGTGGCAGATGAAATCTTCCCAAGCACCGTACTCATTAATGAACGATGATCCTCCGAGAGAGCAGATCGCTCCAGAAGGCCCGTCAGTGTGTCCGGCCGGTCGCCGAACTGTGCCAGACCCTTCTTATCGCCCCCCGTGGGAGCCGAACGCTCTGGGCTCAGGGAGGCCGAAGTATTAGCTTCTGGCCTCGGCAAATCTGGACTCCTCCGTGACGACACCTCGGGGTCGCTCGCCCCGTGAGGCGGAGAGGTTGGTGGGGTTTCACTCTCCATCATCTCCGGAAGGAGATCCCCCGAAGACGAACTCTGTCGAGAAGAGCTACTAGCCAGACTGCAACGAATGGATCCTGGTTATTGTGCTCGGAGGAGGAAGCAGTAGCTTTGTATCTACGATTAACTTACAACTCGGTTAAGGGCTGGCCTGTTTGCGGGCACGGCGCGGTGAGGACGCCCTTCGGCGCAGGGCAACCTGGTGAAGTTTTCTTCCCTTGTTTGGGCACCTCCGTCTCCAAGTCTTCGGAGGCGGCCCTTTTCTTCCCACGAGGGGAGCAGGCCTTAGATTCCCCTCCCCGACTATCCTCCTTTGTGGAGGTAGCAATTCCCCCGGTTCGGATGTGCAATCACTACTAGTGAAAACCTTATACACAGAAATTTAGCAACAGAGCGGGTCAAAAAAGGGCGCTAGTGCTAGATAGCAGTAGCAGTTGTGAAAAAACTGCGCTGCAGATACAATTGTAGCAGTAGCGCGTGTGGCCGTAAAAGCGCTACTACTAATATTCCCATTGGTGGAACGATAGGCTACGCATAGTAGTAGTGGGCTTGGAGGAAGCGCGCTACCGCTAGGGCATGAGTAGCAGCGTGTTTCCCAAGAAGAGCGCTACTGCTAATGGAAATAAAATAAAATGAAAAACAAATAGAAAAGTAAATGAAAATGAAAGAAACAGAAAAAAGAGAAAGAAAAAAGTAAAATGTAAAGCAAAATAAATGAAAAAGCAAAAAAACATAGAAAGGCGTAGCTGTAGCGTGTGTTCGAAAGAGGCGCTATAGCTAACGTAGCTGCAGCGCATTTCCTAGACCCCCGCTATAGAAACAGAAAACGAAATGAAAAAGGGAGAAAATTACATAGCTATAGCAGAAGCGCGTTTTGTAAAAAGTGCTATAGCTACATTAGCTATAGCGCGTTTTGCGAAACGTGCTACCACTAATTTTGACTTAACCAAAAAACCGTTTCCCCCCGGCCACCACTTGCCCCCCAAATCTCTCGACCCACCCCGCCGCCATCTCCCTGATTCGCCGTCGCCGCACTTTGCCGCCGTCTCCTGCCGACATCGACGCCCCCGGAGCCACCAGAGCCGTGCGCCGTCGACGCCACCGGAGCCGCCCCCAACGCCACGGAGCCGTGCGGCCTCATCAACGCCACCGGAGCCGCCGTCGACGCCACTGGATCCTCCCTCGCCACAACTGCCTCCCTCTCCGTCACCGGAGACGCCCCTGCCTCCCTCGCCACCACTGGAGCCATCCTCTCTAAGCCTCCACCCCTCCTCTCTCTCTCTCGCATGCATAGGTTAATTATCTAGGTTATTTAGGCAAAAATTTAGTTAGGGCTTTGACAGAGAACTAGTCAGGTTAACTAGTTTAATTAGGTTAATTATCTAGGTTATTTAGGCAAGTTTTATTTTAAAGATGATCCCTTCCTAGACTTTTATTGTTGATTATATCTTTTCATTGAAGTGGTCATGTTATATCTTTTCATTGAAGTGGTTCGATTGTGCCCAAGTGGCTTTGTTGTTTAAATGAAGCTGAGTGGCCTATATATGTCTTGCCGATGTTAATTCATTTCCGTTCCGGCAAATTTCAGGTTCTCGATTTGTCCACTTTTTAGCAAAGGTCATGCCGAAATTTTCCGTGAATTTCGGCATGACTTGTGCTACAAACTAGGACATATCGAGTGCCTGGGATTTGCCGCACCAGGAAGGAGTCAACGTTCCTGCAAAACAATAGGCCTTTTTATGTCATTATTCATTTTATTAGGTCTAGAATTAATTGACTAGATTTAATCATAGGAAACATGGCTAGCAACGATGAAGGACAGGGTTCTGGTGATTGCGACGACGTCTACCGGGCGGCAGGCGAATTTTTTAGCCTTACCGACGATCAACCGATGTTGTTGCTGGGCCCACCGGTGGCATCGGGGACTGAGACCGACACGCAGACCGGTGCTGCGACTGAGACCAGCATTGAGACTCAGACCAGCGTCGAGACCAGCGCTGAGACTGAGACCTGCGCTGCCTCGGGGAGCGGAGCCGGTACTGTAGAACCGAAAGCAAAGAGGCAGCGGCTTCCTAACAAACTCAAGACTACTAGACTGGTGGTCACGGAGGTGGACGACGGCAATTTTGAGCCAAAGGCGCCCGAGGAAGCGCGTCGATGCTACGGCAATCAAATAGGCTGCATCGTACGAACAACCGCCACCATCAACGATGAGAAAATACAGAAGATAGAAAATATGAGGAGCTCCCTCCTAAAGAAGTTTCACCAGATATTCTTGTTCCTGGGCCGGAATGAGAAGGATTATGAAGATCCAGACGAGGACCCGGCAATGAAGAAGATAAACAAACACGCCATGACCAAGTTTAGCGACGCGTTGGCCGCCTGGAAAACTCGAGTGAAAGCAAAGATCATCGACAAGAAGGAACCCTACTCCGAGATTGTAAAGGATAATCCGACAATCACGGAAGAGCAGTTTCAAATATTTAAGGAGGCTTGCGAGGCCGAAGCTGCCAAAAAAAAGTCTAAGTACATGAAGGGGCTTCAAGAGAGGAACATTGGGAGCCACCACCTCGGAAGCCGTGGTTATGGTGGAAAGAGGTCCAAATGGGCCAACGAGGACGCGGAAGCCGCGAGTCATGGCATCCCAGACCCCTTGGCGGATTTCACCGTCCCGCAGGAGCGTGACGTCCTGAGGGCCCGGCACCGTTGGGACCCAGTGAAGAAGGTTTATGAGACAACACCGGTCATTACGGAGTTCATGAGACTGCTGGTAATTTTAGTTTCTGATCAATTCGACTGCACACGTTAGTCATATTTGTAAACGTCCTTGTGCCTTTTGCAGAGAGAGCATCACCGGATTGCGGCCGAAAGCGACTCGCCTTCTGAGGCATTGGCGAGGCCCAAGTGGGACACTCCACTCAACCGGGCGTTGAACATATTGAAACGACAACCGGTGGGTCGTATGGACGCGTGCACGGTCTCGGAGACGGCGCCACGTGGAATTACTACCGTGAGATCATGGAGGAGAGAAAGGAAAGACAGAGGTTAACTGAAGAAAACATCGACAAGAAGGTTGAGATTGTGGTTGAGAAGAAATCACCTTAGACAGTCGCAACCGCGGTAGCTGCCGCAAAACAGGTGGTTGCAGATATGTCTACTTCCTTGGTGACGGGCGTTTTCACTTGGACAAGGCAAAATCCAGAAGCAAATACAGAGGACTTTCCCCTTGCTGACTTCTTGGGAGCACCTGCTCCCGCACCTGCTTCCGCACCGGCTCCTCCTGCTTCCGCACCGGCTCCCGCACCTGCTCCCACACCGGCTCCCGCACCAAACGTGCTCGGCGGTGCTTCGTCTTTGGCTGAGCTCGACGCTGTCACGGTATCTGTCACACCGGCTGTCGGTGTCAAAACCGGCGGATCTCGGGTAGGGGGTCCTGAACTGTGCGTCTAGGCGGATGGTAACAGGAGACAAGGGACACGATGTTTTTACCCAGGTTCGGGCCCTCTCGATGGAGGTAAAACCCTACTCCTACTTGATTAATATTGACGATATGGGTAGTACAAGAGTAGATCTACCACGAGATCAGAGAGGCTAAACCCTAGAAGCTAGCCTATGGTATGATTGGTGTTCGTCCTATGGACTAAAACCCTTCGGTTTATATAGACACCGAATAGGGTTAGGGTTACACAGAGTCGGTTACAATGGTAGGAAATCTACATATCCGTATCGCCAAGCTTGCCTTCCACGCCAAGGAAAGTCCTATCCGGACACGGGACGAAGTCTTCAATCTTGTATCTTCATAGTCCAGGAGTCCGGCCAAAGATGATAGTTCGGCTATCCGGACACCCCCTAGTCCAGGACTCCCTCAGTAGCCCCTGAACCAGGCTTCAATGACGACGAGTCCGGCGCGCATATTGTCTTCGGCATTGCAAGGCGGGTTCCTCCTCCGAATACTTCATAGAAGGTTTTGAACACAAGGTTAGTGTCCGGCTCTGCAAAACAAGTTCCACATATAACCGTAGAGAGAATAATTTTTACACAGATCTGCTGACGTATTCCGCGGCGTGACATCACACCACGGCCAGGCTTATATTCGAATCGTTTTTTACTGTCCCACCTCAGCATGTTTAGCGAGGCGGTTTCCTTGGCATGTCTTATCAAAGTGTAGATCGTGCCCCTTTATTCCGGGATTCTCATCAATACGGGCGTGGGTAACCCAACAGCGCCCGTTGGCACGCCTCCTCTATCGAAGGCGAGTCCCAATCGATCACGGGGAGGGCTCTTGGTATTCAATCTCTTTATAACGAGACCAAGGCCCTCTTCTTTTTTTCCAATCTCAATCAAATCCGCCTCTCGCTTCGAGTTCCAACACCCAAAGCTTCAGATTTAGGCGCTTCGGACCTTCGACGATGTCCGGCTCCGACCAGCACGGCCGGTGGATGCCTTCTTCCATCACGGAAGAAGATGTGCTAAAGCTGCGAGACGCCAGGTATCTAACCGGCGAGATTTCACATAGGCTACCTGCCCCAGGGCAGGTCATTCCCACTCCCGAGCCCGGCGAGAGTGTGGTGTTCGTGTCTCACTTCCTTCGGGGTTTAGGCTTCCCGACGGATCCCTTTGTGCGGGGGCTCATGTTTTATTATGGGCTGGAATTCCATGACTTGAATCCGGAGTCCATCCTCCACATCTCGTCATTCATTGTCGTATGCGAAGCCTTCCTCCGCGTTACCCCTCACTTCGGATTGTGGCTCAAGACCTTCAAGGTGGAGCCGAAGATGATCAAGGGGCAACAGGCAGAGTGCGGAGGGGCTGTCATAAGCAAGTGCGCTGATGCTCCGTGGCCCGAGGTCTCTTTTCAGGAGGAGCTTGGTTTGTGGCAACAGGAGTGGTTTTATATCACCGCTCCCAGGGGCACCAAATGGGTGGCGCCACCCGCCTTCCGCTCAGGTCCACCACAGCGGCTGGCGTCATGGGTCAACCGAGGGCTCGACTGGGGGCCGTCCAAGGACGTTCCTCTGTTGCAGGGCCGTATTCGAGACCTCCAAGAAAGAGAGATCAATCTGGTCATAGCGGCGCAGGTTATGCTGATTCGGCGCCTTCTGCCCTGCAAACGTTGCCCCCTCCGTCTGTGGGAGTTTAATCCGGAGGGACCATGAGCTCTCCAACATTTTATGGGTGCGACGTCCGTGGAGATGTATAAACTGTTCTTAGGATCACAAGAGAAGTGTCCGGACTTGACTGAGGACGCAGGTCTAAGCTGCAATCGCCCAGATACTCAAGTAAGTGGTCCTGTACCCGGACAGGTTGTTCGTTCATTTATCATAAACTTGCCCTTAAAGGAGCCGTTTCTTGAACATGAGTGGATAGCGAAGGCAAAGTTGATAAGGTGTCCGGCTCCCCTCCTAGAGAGCACGCCGGATCCCCTGCTGGCCAAGATGTTGAAGGCCGCGCCTTTTAAAGAAGGCAAAGGGGGGAGCAGGAAAGCAACTGCCTCCATGAAGGAGGCTCTCAAGGAAGGAGGGATCAAGAATCCTACCCTCCAAGGGGAGAAGAGGACCGCTTCTGAAGACCCGGAGGCCAAGGCCTCAAAGTGGGGAAAGAAATCTTCGTCAGAGTGTCCGGCGCTGGGAAGTACCCCAGCCGCACTATTTCCCCAAGGGGATCAGCCCTCCAGCGAGCCGTAAGTAAAAAGAAGGGGTCTTGTAATAAGGGACATCCATGTATTTATTTCTGAAGATAACCGAAATTATACCTTGTAGTTCGGATCTCAGCCCTTCTCAGCAGAGCTCGTCTTCGGGGGATCTTCGTCCGGAGATGATGGAGAGCGAAACGCCTCCACCTATCGCGCCTTCATGCGAGGCGAACGACCCTGAGGTGTCGTCGCGGAGGGTTTCCCCGAGTCTGGCGGGGCCGGAAGGTCCGGCGCCAACTGGCGTGCGGTCGGAGGAGCTGAAGGATCTGCTCGGGCGAGCATCTATCTCAGAAGATCACCGTGCGCTAATGGGTACGGTGATTGAAAGGATTGCATCTGCTGAGAGCGGATTGCATGAAGCCGTCAGAAGTTTACTGACGGGGTTTGAGGTACGCAAAAATGATGTACCTTCTGACAGTTATGCATATAGAATGCGCCCTGTATAGATAGTAGCCCCTGAGACTCGGTATGTTGTCAAAATTGACAGCGTGCCGAGGATCATAATCTCAGTTATAATATATCACCGCTCCTATATAGGTGGCGGGGCGTCCGGTGGCCAGCCGGACTGATGAATTTGCCGAACTAAAGCGGCAACTTGACGAGGCAGCTGCGGACATCGCGCTTGTCAATAAGCGGTTTGACGAGTCACAAGGTATGCGAATTCTCCGCGGACACCTGGTAAGTGAGCTTGACGCCCGTGCCTTACTACTTGTATGCTTTAATGCAGATGGTGCCGCTGCTGTGGAGAAGCTGCGGGCAGAACTCGCCCGAGCTAAAGAGCAAGCCCAAAATAGTAATGCGGCCGCTTTAAGGGCGGCTGAAGAGCTGAAAGCCAAATGGGCTGCTCACTGCCGAAGCAAAGAGGAAATGGCCGATATGGCCTTGAAGTTGAAAAATGCTACCTACCGCTGTGGGGTTCTAGAAAAAGAACGTCAAGTGGAACAAGAGGACCTGAAAAAGGCCACCGCTGAAGCCAAGGATGCCCGCTTCGCAATGAGAGCTGCAAAGGAGGAGCTGCCTCAGGCTGGGGATATTGTGGCTGGAAAGCCTTTTCTGCTGCGGAGGAAGTTCACGTATCCGACGTATGCTCAATTGGACCGGCCGTGGAGTTCGGAGGATGCTTATCTGGACTTAGCGGCGAGTGCCGTGGACGCGGTCGAGCACTTCCGAGGCTAGAAGGGGCATAGAAGGGAAGAGCTATTTTGGTCGCAGTTCCATAGTCCGAAGCGTCTTCTTCCATTAACCGATCGGTTGGCCGAATGGGCCGAGCTGAATCGATTGTCGGACTTGCCATGAAGCATGTCATGACTCATTTGTGGCCAGGGGGACCTCAGCCGAAGAGTTATTTTGGCTTAGTGCAGAAGTTCCTTGGTGCGGTACCGCGTATCGACGCAATGAAGCGGTCGGCGTGCATTGAGGGTGCGCGGATGGCTCTTGCCCGTGTCAAGACATACTGGGCAGAGATGAAGGCCACCGATATTGCGTCCCTAGATTCGGACGGAAGCCGAGTACCAGTCAAGCGCTATTTTGAGGAAGTTCTTCCGGGCGCTTGTTTAATAGAGACGCAGTGCTCGAAGGATGTTATGTTTGAATGACATGTATAATTTTATGAAACAATGTTTCAATATAATATAAGAGCTTTTTATACTTGTGTGTTCAAGTAGCAAACTACCTCCTGTGCGGCCGTTGATGTATATATGTATATAACCTGAAAGATGGCAGTCTTCGGCTTCAGCCCCCACGCACATAGTGCGGGGGTGTTTGCAAAGAAAGCATGTTTTCACACTTGATCCAATGTCTTGGTCCTATAAAGGAGGTGGTAGTGTAGCAAACTAGGCAACCGGACTATAATGCTTTATCACTTTCACTTAGCCATAGGAGTTCGATGGTGGGGCTACTATATAGCCCCTGGGGGCACCGCACTCTCCTGAATTCGGGGTGCGTATGTGCCTGACCGGGAAACGGTCCTTCGTTAATGCGGAGGAATTCTAAACATTCCGGTGAGTCATCGAGTGGTTGACCAGTCTCTCGCTATATCATGACAGTCAGTTTTCGGATTTCTCTACTGAGGTGCTTGCCCGGCCGAACCGGGGCACAATTGCAGTAGTTCTCCTGGTGCCGCGTTAGCCGATAGAACGGAACGTAAGGCAGCAAAACACAGGAGCCGGGCAAACCCAACATTTGACCAAAGACATGATTCGGAGCTGATGCATATAAGGCCTAACTCGAGACGCCGAACACTCCCTAAGGTATTCGGTCTTTTATAAAGCGGGCCGAACAATGCCCTTGGTAACAAGCCCCTGGTGTTCAGGTACGTGCAAAATTCTGACGCGGCCGATGCCAAAACGCCAGCCTCCTCCTCGGTTATAATAAGAGACCGGGGGATGTGTAACAACAAGAGACAGTGAAAAAGGTTTACGCAGGGTCTTAATCTGAAAAGAATCCTTGCAACGGGTCCCTGCTGCGCGTCTGCGCCTGTGTCTCTGTTGTGCCATATCCTGGACGGGTATAGCATGGCGTTCATCTGTAAAAGAGAAGAACTTAGTTGAAAAAAAAGATCGTGCGAAAAATGTAATTTGAAATAAACAGAGTACGATTCAAAAAATGAATAAAATTGAGCTTTATTGTCTCTTGTTGTACATGCGTGGAGCCCCTTGTAAGGGTGACGCGGCTAGTAAGCCCCTTGTTTATTTATGCCGGACTCGCCTAACCGTGTCCGGGGTCTGAACGACCTGCTTTAGATGCTTTGACCAGCAAAGCCGTCTTAGTGAGGTTGTTAAGGTAGTCTCACATTCTTTCTTACTCGAGGGACACTCGTAGTTTCCCCTTAATGAAATGATGCCTCGTGGACCGGGCATTTTAAGTGTAAGAGATGCGTAATGCGGTATTGCGTTAAAGCGGGCGAAAGCTTCGCATCCCAGTAGTGCTTGATGGCTACTTTTAAATGGGGCGATGTGGAAGACTAACTTTTCGCGACGGAAGTTGTCGGCTGAGCCGAACATAACTTCCAATGTTAGGGAGCCCGTAGAATGGGCATATGTGCCTGGCAATATTCCTTGAAAGGAAGTGTTGCTATGGCTAATTTTGTTTGGGTCTATCCCCATATTGCGGATTGTGTCCTGATATAGCAGGTTTAAATCACTTCCGCCGTCCATTAGGACTTGTGTAAATTGAAGTCCGTCGATTATAGGATCTAGTATCAAGGTAGTCCATCCTGCGTTCCGGGTACTTTCGGAGTAGTCCTGATGGGCGAAGGTGATTGGTTTTGACAACCAGTGTTGGCACTCCGCTGGGGTAGACTGTGCGGCGCGTATTTCAATGGGCGCCGCTCTGCTTTTCCCTTTTGTCACTTGAAGGGAGTTTACTGTTTTGACCTCTTGTGGGAAATTCTTTTGTTTTCCTGGGCTCGGCTTGTGGTGCTTGTCATCATCCTCACTTGGTGTGTCGAGCCCCTTGTGTTCGGCGTTGAGTCTGCCGGACTGCTTGAAGACCCAACAAGCTTTGTGGGTATGGTTTGCAGGCTTCCGTCCTTAAGGGGCAGTTTTTTATTGTTCTGCCGTGAGCTTTTGAATTCGGCGTTGACTGTCGCGCTCTTTGGACTGTTCCCCTTAATCCGGCGCTGGTCCTTGCTGCGTCGTGGTTTCCCATTCCCATTCCTAACTTCGGATGTACTTGGGTTGCTGGTACTGCATCTTACTAGCCAGTTATCCTCTCCCGCGCAAAAGCGGGTCATGAGGCTTGTTAATGGGACCATTGTTCTTGGCTTTTCCTGGCCGAGGTGTCTGGCGAGCCATTCGTCTCGGACGTTGTGTTTGAAAGCTGCTAAGGCTTCGGCGTCCGGACAATCTACTATTTGGTTCTTTTTGGTGAGGAACCTATTCCAAAATTTTCGGGCTGACTCTCCGGGCTGTTGGGTTATGTGACTTAAATCGTCTGCGTCCGGAGGTCGGACATAGGTTCCCTGGAAATTGGCCTGAAAATCATCCTCGAGCTCTTCCCAACTACCGATAGTGTTTTGGGGGAGGCTTTTAAGCCAATGCCGGGCTGGCCCTTTGAGCTACACCAGCCTTGAAGGTTGGATCTGACATGCTTGAAGATCTGAAGTGCTTAAGCTTGGGCCTCGGGTGTTGGAACTCGAGATGCAAAAAGGCACAAGCGTGGTAGAAAAGAGGGATAGGCCTCGGGCCCTCTATAAAGGGGGTGAATATCAAGCGTCCTCAGCGTAACCGCTTGAGACTTACCTAAAAACATGGAGTCATGCCAACAAGCGTCGTGGGGTTGCACGCGCCCGTATTGATGGAAGATCCCGCGATAAAGGGAACAGGATCTCTACTTTGGCAAGGTGTGCCAATAAAACCGCCTCGTAACGCGTATCGAGGCAGGCCAAGAAAAACCAATTCATGGTGGGCCAGACCATGGCGTGAGGGCACACCGTACAAAAAAATTGTCAGCCGATCAGATTTGTGAAGTGTTATGCTCTCTAAGGTGGTGTGCGGAAATTATCTCGCAGAACCGGACACAATCCCTAATCTGCTCTGGAGTATTCGGAGATGGAACCCGCCTTGCAATGCCGAAGACGAACTGCGCGCCGGACTCATCGTCATTGAAGAATGGTTCAGGGGCTACTGAGGGAGTCCTGGATTAGGGGGTATCCGGACAGCCGGACTATACGCTTTGGTCGGACTGTTGGACCATGAAGATACAAGACTCAAGACGTTGTCCTGTGTCCGGATCGGACTCTCCTTTGCGTGGAAGACAAGCTTGGCGATCCGGATATTAGATTTCCTTCTTTGTAACCGACTCTGTGTAAACCCTAGCCCCCTCCGGTGTCTATATAAACCGAAAGGTTTAGTCCTTAGACGGACAATCATAATCATCATAGGCTAGCTTCTAGGTTTTAGCCTCTACGATCTCGTGGTAGATCAACTCTTGTAATACTCATATCATCAAGATCAATCAAGCAAGAAGTAGGGTTTTACCTCCATCGAGAGGGCCTGAACCTGGGTAAAACATCGTGTCCCTTGCCTCCTATTACCATTAGCCTTAGACGCACAGATCATGACCCCCTACCCGAGATCCGCCGGTTTTGACACCGATAACGGCCCCACTTGGCAGTGCATCAGGTGAGATGTGGCTCCGTTCCTGTCTGAATGAGGAGAGCAGTGACCCGTTGCTCCCTCCTCTTCATTCTCGGCGGTGAGACGGCGATGGCACCGGAGCTTTTTTTCTTAGTGACAGCAGCGGCGGAGCTATCGTTCTCTGCGACGGTGGCGGCTGTGGTGAGTAAATCCTGAACCCTTGTCCTGTTCCCCTCCTTTTCGAGTTAGATCTCACTGCATCACCTCTGTTTCCTTTGTTTTTAGTCGATTTGATCCAGATTTGGGTGCGGGGGAGGGGGGCGGACCGTGATGGAGCCGCTAGAGACAACAAGGTCGACTAGGTATGTGCATCCTTTCCAACCTATGCAATTTGTGTGTCGTCCGCTTCCGCTAGCTCACACTGCCCGCCATTGACAAACAGGGGTAGGACATTCGAATTCACTGTCGAATTCTTTCCTTCTAAGGCGAATCTAGGTGATGGTATCGTGCGAGACATAGAGAGAGATACAATTGTGAAATGGGAGGTTGAATGTGCAGAGATTGATCCTCAGGAAATACAGAGCATGGAAGAGAGGGCCGTGAGAAATGTCATGGAAAAAATTGGGGAGAGCATTTTTTGGGGTCCAGAGCAAGAGGTAGCATTGCTACGGTTTTTTAATTGGAAGGGTGAGTATGTGAGAATTGAGAATGGTGAAGAGATGTTCTATGAAATCGATCGGCAAGACGGCTGGGCAAGCAAACAGACTACCTTTCATGCAGAGCTCGTTGATCTCAAATTAGATTCTAAGGTTGGATATGTGCCCTCAAAGTTGGCTTCACATATGGTAGATGATGATTGGGCTTCACAGAGACAGATAACGCCCATGTTTACGGGTGAAGTGACAGTAATAGGGGGTTGATCAAGATGTAGAAGAGGGTTGTGATGGTGCTGCAAGGGTTGTTTGTGTTGATTGGAATTTAGTACAATTAGAAGACACTAATGATTTGGTCATTGCACCAATGGCTGACACTGAGATGGCCAAATTTTTTGGCATTCCAGTAGATCCCGTAGATGATCAAGATGAGGAAGAGAGGGATGAATCTAGTTTGCCTAATGATGCTAACAGAGATGCTTGTGAAGATGTGGATGGACAGCTGATGAAAGATGTTGCAGATGATGTAGATGATGCACATAATGATGAGCTTGTAAGTGTGTATGACAAAGAAAATCATGTTATTGAAGTAGGCAAGTTGTTCCCAAGCATGAAGGAGTTTAGGATGTGTTTTAAGACTTATGCAGTCAAACATGAGTTTGATGCCAAGACTATGTGGACTGACAGAAAGAAATTTTATGCAAAGTGCAGAGGTTTCGATGGAAGCGTCAGGCCTTGCAAGTGGTAGATATCTGCTAGAACTCAACCTGATGGAAGTACCATTAGGGTTAATCAAATCCCAAATCCATATACTTGTATTACAAGTTCACAAAGAGTATCAACCATGACATCACAGCTTTGGATTGCAGAAAAGATCACTCCAATTTTAGCCAAGAAACCAAACACTACAGCAAAGAAACTTAAAGTGGACTTGGAAAAGCAGTACCCCATTAAGGTGAAGTATACCACAGTGTGGAAAGCAAAACAGATGGCAATGAAAGTATTATATGGTCATTGGGCAAATACTTTTAGGATGCTTTATAACTTCAAAGCAGAGGTGGAAAAGAGGTCACGTGGCAGTGTTGTGGAGATAGATACTGAGGTAACAGATGATGGTAGAGTTCTTTTCTCCAAGTTCTTTATGGCTTTAAAGCCTTGCATAGATGGCTTCAAAGCAGGGTGCCGTCCATATTTGAGCATAGACTCATCTTTTTTGACAGGAAAATGGAAAGGTCATTGGCAGCATGCAATGCTTTAGATGGACACAACTGGATGTTCCCTATTCCTATAGGTTTGTTTCAGTTAGAGACAGAGGTTTCATGGACATGGTTCATGATGCAGTTGAAAAGATGCATAGAGCCAGTGTCACCTTCGGCAGTACACACAGATGCATGTAAAGGGCTAGAAAATGCAGTGAAGAATGTTTTTCCTCATTGTGAGCAGAGGGAGTGCTTTGGCCATATGTGGATGAATTTGATCAAAAAATTCAGAGGGGAAGAATTTGCGAGAATGTGGCCAGCAGCAAGATCTTACACCAAACAAAGACATTCATATCATATTGATAAGATAAAAGCAGCATGCCATGAGTTTGGTCCATGGTTGAACACCTATCGTTCTCTATTGTGGTACAGGTCAGGATTTAACAGTGCCATCAAGTGTGATCATATCAACAATAACTTGGCAGAAAGTTTTAACAACGAGATAAAGCAGTTAAAGAACTTGCCTGTGCATGACATGGTTGACCAGATCAGGATCATGATCATGCGCATGTGGGAATTGAGAATAAGCATTGGTGATTGTCTGCAAGGGGATAAGCTTCCTATAGTGGTACAACAGGTGGTGAACAGGAGCAGGAATCTTACACATTTGTATGTTGAAAAATCTCATTGTGGGGTGCTGAAGTTAGAGATACCAAGATTGGAACGAGGCATGTTGTTAACACTGAGTTGCATGACTGCACTTGCCTCGAGTGGCAACACACCGGGAAACCTTGTGACCATGCCATACTTTTCTTGGCCTCCCAACCCAATATAAACATGCACCCATACTTGCATGAATACTACTCACTGGCAAGATTCAAGGCTGCATATGCAACTCCAATTCCAGCACTTACAGATCAGTCTCAGTGGCCTGAAGTGGAAATTGAATTTTCCAGGTGTCCTCCCCTAACAACAAGAAAAGCTGGCAGACCTAAAGAGAGTAGATTCAAGACATGGTTTGAGAAAGGTGGGAGTAGTAAAATGGGGAAGGTGAAGAAGGATGCAAAGCCAAAAAGGTCCCAAAAAGGTAACAAAAATAGATGCAAGTTGTGCCAGGAACATGGGCACCGAAAAGGATCTCCAAAATGTCGATACACTCCTGAAAGGCCAAAGTATGTTTACGTTTGTGTTTTTTTTAATTTGGTTGTTGTATTTAATTACTAGCCAAATTACAAGCTTTGTTTTCCACGAGGAAGTGTGGAGGTCAACCCCTTGTTGTTGAAGATTGCTGGGCAATCAAAAAGGCAAGGATCAATGGCTGTAGAAAAAAGAGAAGTTATGGTGATGAACCAGAGTTGGATGATGCCGCGGTGCAAAATGAGCAAGAGTTCGATGATGTTGTGATGCAAAATGAGGTAGTCTTTGATCTTGTGATGCATCATGACCAACATTTGGATGATGATGTGGTGCAGAATGTGGTGCAAACTGAAGCTGTTGTGGCAGATGTTCTGCAAAATGAAACTGAAACTGAAATTGTTCTGCAAATTGAAGCTGTCGCGGCAGATGTGATGCAAACTGAAACTGAAGATGTTCTGCAAACTGAAGCTGTTGTGGCAGATGTGATGCAAACTGAGCCTATATTGCAAGTTGTATTACCAATTGAAGCTACTAGAGTTGTTGTTGTGCAAACTGAGCCTCATGTAGATGTTGTGGTGCCAACTCCAGCTGTCCTAACTAGTCCAATTATGAAATCAAGCGTTTGAGTGAACTAGGTGTCGTACGATCAAAAAGTGGTACAAAGAAGAAGAAATCGAGTGCTAAGAAGAAGAAGTGAAAACTTCATTTGTCAAACTTGTGTAATGGTGATCTGTGTTGTAGAATAACAAACTTGCCTCAATTTGTGTAAACTGGTATTTGTGTAATGCTTTTTAAATTCTGGCCGAATTTTAAATTTGACCCAAGATTCAAGTTTGAACCAAAATTCAAATTAAAATTTGTTTATTATGTGGTATTGATGTTACATTGCTTTAATATTAGTCATATGCATGTTAAGCGATCAATCTGAGCACTTATTATTGATGTGAAAAACTTGCCTCAATGAGCTCCGAAGCTAGGCTAAACACCCCATTCCTAAGCAAAAAAATCGACCTTTTATAAATGGGCCAAAAATCAAAACTTGACATCCACAAATATAGGGTCCATGCCAAATATAGGATCATTTGGATAAACTATGACAAGCTTAGCCCTAAACCCTAGCTTGAATCACATGCAACCTCCACTAGTTCAGAACCGGGCTATAGCCCCGGTTCGTAAGGGCCTTTAGTGTCGGTTCTGTAACCGGCACTAAAGGGTGGGGACTAAAGGCCCCCCCTTAGTACCGGTTCAGCACGAACCGCCGCTAAAGGGCCACCACGTGGCACGAGCCAGGGCCGGGTGTGGGGAGACCTTTAGTACCGGTTGGTGTTAGCAACCGGTACTAAAAAGTTTGGGGGGTTTTGGTTTTATTATTTATTTTGCCTTTAATTTTGTGTTTTCCATTTAATTCTTTTTCGTTTGCTGGTATTTTACGATACTACATATTGTCCATGTTATGCATATATATAAATAGAATTTCTCGTAGAACCGATCATATATATACAGTTTTCCCTACATGTTTCCTTCAAAGCCAGTGGTATTTGCGTTGGTGCCTTCGGAGCACGATGACAATTGGGAGTGGTTCATTGGGGCGGTATCCCGTAGTAGAATTCCCCTTTGGGATCTATGACCTGGTCGAGCAAAAATCCCGCTATTTCCTCTTGAAGTGCTCGTATGCGCTCCACTGGTAGGAGCTGCTCCCGCACCGATTCGAACTATTAAGAAGGAGATCAATATGCATGTGTATTAGTGATACGTCCATTTTGCATCATGCTTTAATATCGATATTTATTGCATTATGGGCTGTTATTGCACGTTATGTCACAATACTTATGGCTATTCTCTCTTATTTTACAAGGTTTAACATGAAGACGGAGAATGCCGGCAGCTGGGATTCTGGGATGGAAAAGGAGCAAATATTGGAGAGCTATTCTACAAAGTTCCAAAAGTCCTAAAACTCCACGAAAGTAATTTTTGGAATTAATAATAATTATTGAGCGAAAGAAGTACCAGAGGGGGCCCACACCCTAGCCACGAGGTTGGGGGCGCGCCCACCCTTATAGGGTGCGCCCCCTACCTCGTGGGTCCCCTGGTGGCCCTCCGGTGCCCATCTTCTGCTATATGAAGTATTTTATCCTAGAAAAAATCATAAGCAGGCTTACGGGACGAAACTCTGCCGCCACGAGGCGGAACCTTGGCGGAACCAATCTAGGGCTCCGACGGAGCTGTTCTGCCGGGGAAACTTCCCTTCGGGAGGGGGAAATCATCACCATCGTCATCACCAACGATCCTCTCTTTGGGAGGGGGTCAATCTCCATCAGCATCCTCACCAGCACCATCTCCTCTCAAACCCTAGTTCATCTGTTGTATCCAATCTTTGTACCAAAACCTCAGATTGGTACCTGTGGGTTGCTAGTAGTGTTGATTACTCCTTGTAGTTGATGCTAGTTGGTTTATCCGGTGGAAGATTATTTGTTAATACCCCTCTGATTATGAACATAAATATGCTTTGTGAATAGTTACGTTTGTTCCTGAGGGCATGAGTGAAGTATTGCTATTAGTAGTCATGTGAATTTGGTATTCGTTCAATATTTTGATGAGATGTATGTTGTCTCTCCTCTAGTGGTGTTATGTGAACGTCGACTACATGACACTTCACCATTATTTGGGCCTAGAGGATGGCATTGGGAAGTAATAAGTAGACGATGGGTTGCTAGAGTGACAGAAGCTTAAACCCTAGTTTATGCGTTGCTTCGTAAGGGGCTGATTTGGATCCATATGTCTCATGATGTGGTTAGGTTTACCTTAATACTCCTTTTGTAGTTGCGGATGCTTGCAATAGGGGTTAATCATAAGTGGGATGCTTGTCCAAGAAAGGACAGTACCCAAGCACTGGTCCACCCACATATCAACTTATGAAAGTAACGAACGCGAATCATATGAGCGTGATGAAAACTAGCTTGACGATAATTCCCATGTGTCCTCGGGAGTGCTTTTCTCATTATAAGAATTTGTCCAGGCTTTTTCTTTGCTACAAAAAGGATTGGGCCACCTTGCTGCACCTTATTTACTTTCATTGCTTACAAATTATCTTATCACAAAACTATCTGTTACCTACAATTTCAGTGCTTGCAGAGAATACCTTACTGAAAGCCGCTTGTCATTTCCTTCTGCTCCTCGTTGGGTTCGACACTCTTACTTATCAAAAGGACTATGATAGATCCCCTATACTTGTGGGTCATCAAGTCTCTTTTCTGGCACCGTTGCCGGGGAGTGAAGCGCCTTTGGTGAGTGGAACTTGGTAAGGAGACATTTATATAGTGTGCTGAAATTTTCTGTCACTTGTTACTATGGAAACTCCTTTGAGGGGCTTTTTCGGGGTATCTTCACCCCGACCAGTATAGCAAAGAGTTACTCCTCAACCTACTTAACCTACTGAAAATGTTTACTTTGAAATTCCTTCGGGTATGAGAGAGAAACTGCTAGCTAATCCGATTTACACCTTATCTATGTCGATGAAGTTTGTGGATTATTTAAGCTTGCTGGTATGCCCGATGATGTTGTTAAGAGGAAGGTCTTCCCTTTATCTTTGAAGGGAGACGCATTGACATGGTATAGGCTATGTGATGATACAGGATCTTGGGACTATAAACGATTGAAATTTGAATTTCACCAGAAGTTTTATCCTATGAATCTTGTTCGTCGTGATCGTAATTATATATATATATTTTTTGTCCTCGCGAAGGAGAAAGTATCGCTCAATCTTGGGGGAGGCTTAAGTCAATGTTATATTCATGCCCCAATCATGAGCTCTCAAGAGAAATGATTATTCAAAAAATTTATGCTCGGCTTTCTCTCAATGATCGCACCATGCTCGATACTTCTTGTGCTGGTTCTTATATGCTGAAGACTATTGAATTCAAGTGGGACTTATTGGAAAGAATTAAACGCAACTCTGAAGATTGGGATTCCGACGATGGTAAGGAGTCTGGTATGACACCTAAGTTTGATTGTGTTAAGTCTTTTATGGATACCGATGCTTTTCGTGGATTTAGCACTAAATATGGACTTGACTCTGAGATAGTAGCTTCTTTCTGTGAATCATTTGCTACTCATGTTGATCTCCCTAAGGAGAAGTGGTTTAAATATAATCCTCCCACTGAAGTAAAAGTAGTTGCACCTGTTACAGTTGAAGAAAAGACTATTATTTATAATGATCCTATTGTTCCTACTACCTATGTTGAGAAACCACCTTTCCCTGTTAGGATAAAGGTTCTTGCTAAAGCTTCAACTGTGGTTCGTAAAAGTAATACTAGAACACCTACACCACCTGAGCAAATTAAAGTTGAACCTAGTATTGCTATGGTTAAAGATCTCTTGGCTGATAATATTAATGGGCATGTTATTTATTTCTATGATGAAGCTGCTAATATTGCTAGACCCAATGCTAAGATACACAGACCTGTTGTAGGCATGCCTGTTATTTCTGTTAAAATAGGAGATCACTGTTATCATGGCTTATGTGATATGGGTGCTAGTGCTAGTGCAATACCTCATTCCTTATATGAAGAAATTATGCATGATATTGCACCTGCTGAAATAGAAGATATTGATGTTACAATTAAGCTTGCCAATAGAGATACTATTTCACCAATTGGGATTGTTAGAGATGTTGAAGTCTTGTGTGGGAAAGTTAAATATCCTACTGATTTTCTTGTTCTTGGTTCCCCACAAGATAGCTTTTGTCCCATTATATTTGGTAGACCCTTCTTGAATACTGTCAATGTTAGGATTGATTGTGAAAAGGATATCATTACAATTGGCTTGGGAGATATGTCTCATGGGTTTAATTTTGCTAAGTTTCGTAGACAACCCCATGATAAAGAATTGCCTAGTAAGGATGAAATTATTGGTCTTGCTTCTATTGTCGTGCCTCCTACTGATCCTTTAGAACAATATTTGCTAGACCATTAAAATGATATGTTTATGAATGAAAGAAGGGAGATAGATGAAGTATTCTTTAAACAGGGTCCTATTTTGAAACACAACTTGCCTGTTGAAATCCTAGGGGATCCCCTCCACACAAGGGTGATCCCTTGTTTGAGCTTAAACCATTAACTGATACTCTTAAATATGCTTATCTTGATGAAAAGAAGATATATCATGTTATTATTAGTGCTAACCTTTCAGAGCAGGAAGAGGAAAGATTATTGAAAAATCTAAGCACCGTTCTGCTATTGGATATACTCTTGATGATCTTAAGGGCATTAGTCCCACTCTATGCCAACACAAAATTAAATTGGACGAAGACGCCAAACCAGTTAGAGATCATCAACGACGGTTAAATCCTAAGATGAGAGAAGTGGTAAGAAAGGAAATATTAAAGGTCCTTAGGCAGGTATAATTTATCCCGTTGCTGATAGTGAGTGGGTAAGTCCTGTCCATTGTGTCCCTAAGAAGGGAGGTATTACTATAGTCCCTAATGATAAAGATGAATTGATCCCGCAAAGAATTATTACAGGTTATAGGATGGTAATTGATTTCTGTAAATTAAATAAAGCTACTAAGAAAGATCATTACCCTTTACCTTTTATTGATCAAATGCTAGAAAGACCATCCAAACATACACATTTTTTCTTTATAGATGGTTATTCTGGTTTCTCTCAAATACCTGTGTCAGCGGATGATCAAGCAAAGACTACTTTTACTTGCCCTTTCGGTACTTTTGCTTATAGACGTATGCCTTTTGGTTTATGTAATGCACCTGCTACCTTTCAAAGATGCATGATGGCTATATTCTCTGACTTTTGTGAAAAGATTTGTGAGGTATTCATGGATGATTTTCCGTTTATGGATCCTATTTCGATGATTGCTTGAGCAACCTTGATCGAGTTTTGCGGAGATGCGAAGACACTAGTCTCGTCTTGAATTGGGAGAAGTGCCACTTTATGGTTAATGAAGGCATTGTCTTGGGGCATAAGATTTCTGAAAGAGGTATTGAAGTTGATAAAGCTAAAGTTGATGCTACTGAAAAGATGATGTGTCCCAAGGACATTAAGGTATAAGAAGTTTCCTTGGTCATGCCGGTTTTTATAGGAGGTTCATTAAGGATTTCTCTAAAATCTCTAGGCCTCTGACTAATTTATTGCAAAAACATATTCCTTTTGTCTTTGTTGATGATTGTGTAGAAGCATTTGAAATACTTAAGAAATCTTTGATTTCTGCGCCTATAGTTCAGCCACCTGATTGGAACTTATCCTTTGAAATTATGTGTGATGCTAGTGATTATGCTGTAGGTGCTGTTCTAGGACAAAGAGTTGATAAGAAACTAACAATATGCTAGTAAACTCTAGACACTGCACAGAGAAATTATGCTACTACTGAAAAAGAATTCTTAGCAGTTGTATTTGCTTGTGATAAGTTCAGACCTTATATTGTTGATTCTAAAGTAACTATTCATACTGATCATGCTGCTATTAAATATCTTATGGAAAAGAAAGACGCTAAGCCTAGACTTATTAGATGGGTTCTCTTGCTCCAAGAATTTGATTTGCATACTATTAATAGAAAGGGAGCTGAGAACCCCGTTGCAGACAACTTGTCTAGGTTAGAGAATGTTCTTGATGACCCACTACCTATTGATGATAGTTTTCCTGATGAACAATTAGCGGTCATTAATGCTTATCATACTGCTCCATGGTATGCTAATTATGCTAATTACATTGTTGCTAAATTTATACCACCTAGTTTCACATACCAGCAAAAGAAAAAGTTCTTTTATGATTTAAGACATTATTTTGGGATGACCCACACCTTTATAAAGAAGGAGTAGATGGTGTTATTAGACGTTGTGTACCTGAGCATGAACAGGAACAGATCCTTCGCAAGTGCCACTCTGAGGCATATGGAGGACACCACGCTGGAGATAGAACTGCACATAAGGTATTGCAATCTGGTTTTTATTGGCCTACTCTCTTCAAAGATGCCCGTAGCTTTGTCTTGTCTTGTGATGAATGTCAAAGAATTGATAATATTCGTAGACTTCAAGAAGTGTCTATGAATTATTCTCTTGTTATCGAACCATTTGATGTTTGGGGCTTTGATTATATGGGACCGTTTCCTGCCTCTAATGGATATACACATATTTTAGTTGATGTTGATTACGTTACTAAGTGGGTAGAAGTTATTCCAACTAGTAGTGCTGATCATAACACCTCTATTAAGATGCTTAAAGAAGTTAAATTTTCCAAGGTTTGGAGTCCCTAGATACTTAATGACAGATGGTGGTTCACATTTTATTCATGGTGCTTTTCGTAAAATGCTTGCTAAGTATGATGTTAATCATAGAATTGCATCTTCTTATCACCCACAGTCTAGTGGTCAAGTAGAATTGAGTAATAGAGAGCTCAAATTAATTTTGCAAAATACTGTTAATAGATCTAGAAAGAATTGGTCCAAGAAACTTGATGATGCATTATGGGCCTATAGAACTGCATATAAGAATCCTATGAGTATGTCTCCATATAAAATGGTTTATGGAAAAGCATGTCACTTACCTCTTGAACTAGAACATAAGGCATTCTGGGCTATTAAAGAGCTCAATTATGATTTCAAACTTTCCGGTGAGAAGAGGTTATTTGACATTTGCTCACTTGATGAATGGAGAACCCAAGCCTATGAGAATGCCAAGTTGTTTAAAGAAAAAGTTAAAAGATGGCATGACAAAAGGATACAAAAGCGTGAGTTTAAAGTAGGTGACTATGTGTTGCTTTTCAACTCTCGTTTAAGATTTTTTGCAGGAAAACTTCTCTCTAAATGGGAAGGCCCTTACGTTATCGAGGAGGTCTATCACTCCGGTGCCATAAAAATCAACAACTTCAAAGGCACAAATCCGAGGGTGGTGAACGGTCAAAGAATCAAACATTATATCTCAGGTAACCCAATAAATGTTGAAACTAATATTATTGAAACTGTGACCCCAGAGAAATACATAAGAGACACTTTCCAGAACGTTTCAGACTCCGAAAAGGAATAGGTATGTGATACGGTAAGTAAACCGACTCCAAAACAGTTCTAATAGTATTCTCCGTTTTGGAATATTTAAGAAAATAGGAAAATAAGAAGTAGTCCGGGAAGGACACGAGGCGTCCACCCTTACAGGGCGCGCCCCCTGCCTCGTGGGCACCTCGTGTGCTCTCCGGACTCCGTTTTCTTGCACGTTACTTCTTTTGGTCGGTAAAAATTCATTATATAATCTCCCGAAGGTTTTGACCACCGTATCACGCAAAAATCTTCTGTCTTTGTTTCGAGCTATTTCTGCCACAGATTAGAGCAATATGTCATCCCAGGATTCGGAGGGAGAAAGCTATGTAGCTGATTACCTTGCAAACCCTAAGGTCTATGGGGACTTGGATCATTGTGGCTGGACCACTGAGGAAGAAGAAGACTACGAGCCTAAGGGAAAGGAGGAGACGAGCTCAGATGAAGATGAAGTCCCATTACCTCAACCTGGGGATATGCATGTGGAGTTTAAAAAGTCAAGCCTCCCTGATAGGGCAAAGAAACCCAAAATCGAGTTTATCCCTTTTCGTCTCTTGGAGGAAAACAAACAGGAACTATGCAAAAGGATATTAAGCCTTGAGCAGGAGATCGATGATCTATGGGACAAAATTCCATTTCAAGCGCAAATTGAGGAAGAAACCTACATCATCAACAACTCCTTCTTCACCACCTCCGAGGACATAATTACATGGGTATGGGCACTCCCCTTGGCAACTGCCAAGCTTGGGGGAGGTGCCCCGGTATCGTATCACCATCACACTCCTATCTTTATTGTTTTACTTAGTTCGATCTTTTGGTAATATCTTAATGTAGTAGAATAAAGATTTGGTATGAATTAGTTTGAGTTTTGCTTTGTGATCCCTCTATGTAATCGAGTCCGTGAGCTATATATAATAAAGATTAGTGTTGAGTCAAGGGCTTTGCTATCTTGCTATGATCTTGAGAAGATAGAAAGAATAAAAAGAAATAAAAGAGTTCATATTGATTTTATGGATAGTAATGACTTCACATATAAAGAGTATGAGGCTTAAAAGTTGTTGAGAATTGGCAAACATAGTTTTGGTCATCGTTGCAATTAATAGGAAGTAATAAAGAAAGAGAGATTCTCACATATAAATGTACTACCTTTGACATCTTTTATGATAGTGAGCACTCATTAAAGTATGACATGCTAAAGAGTTGATGTTGGACAAGGAAGACAACGTAATGGCCTGAGCCGCCCGGCCGGACCCAGCACCCGAGGCCGGGGTAGCGCCAGCACGTCCAGCCCCGATCGGCAGCCCAGCACGGCCACGACCCGTGCCCTGCGGCAAGACATCCCCGCCTCGCCCGCCCACCCGAGGCCGGGGTAGCGCCAGCACGTCCAGCCCCGATCGGCAGCCCAGCGCGGCCACGACCCGTGCCCTGCGGCAAGACATCCCTGCCTCGCCCGCCTCCCACCGGCAGCACCTGCCCACCACGTCCCGCGCCGCCCGGGGCGCCGTACATGGCAGGTGGCGGACCTCGACCTGCCATGCCGCGGAGAGGAGGAATCCGCCTAGCACGCCCCGCACCACAGTCTGAGAAGCTCGATCGGCACGCAGCTCGATGAACCCTAGATCGTTTCGATCGAAAACCCTCTGAAGGACCGTCGCTCGTGCATGGGGGTGTAGACATCGATCCCGACGTACGTACCTGGTTGTACTGGGCCTCATACCCAGTTAACACAGGCCCACACACGACCGGGCCCGGCTCACTCAGAACCGGCCCAACACCAGACACGCTGTGCCCGCGGCCCAGGAGTGCGTTCAAACGCAACTCCCGCATCTGCGTGATCCCGATCGGCCGCCCCGCCGGCAACAACGCCATGACCGCCGCCGGCCGCCGGGACTCACCACCAGAATGGATCGTTTTCTTCTTCCTCTGAACCTTAGTCCAAGAATCCGGCCGGATCAAATCGAAAAGGGTGAGGTTTGGAAGACTAACCTTCGGAAGGGGTCCCTTCCATGGCCTGACAGCCGTTGCCGCCGTTCTCCGGTGCACAACGCGCCGCCCCATCTCCTTCCTCTCGCCCGCGTGAAGCCCAACCCTCGCCGGATCGTCCACCAGCAAGATCCTGTCCACCCTTGAGGCCACCTCATCCTCATCATATCCCGAATGGAAAAACTCACAGAAAAGATCTGAAGGGGTCGGCGTTGGCGGAGAAGCCGCCGGATTGTCGCCGTCTCCGTCTGCCTCGTCCTCATCGGATCCGGCTAGCGCCCAAAATCGGCCGCCAACCCGTGGACGAACCACCGCCCCCGAGAGCACAGGCCCGGCGATCGCCGGACGGCGCC
>NW_021281026.1:0-1290 GCF_002162155.2 Triticum dicoccoides
ATCACATCATCGGTATCATGTCTATCGAGAGGGGACAAATACCGGCAACACAGAAGGGAACACAATCAATGCAATGCACAATATGATGCATGATCATGACATGGCAAAATGAATGTGTTTTGAGCTAATGCAACTAGCAACAGATTAAATGAAGTTGGTTTGAATACAAGATTCAAATTTAAACTCCATATGTGATTATTCAAATGCCATTTAATTGATTTGTGCTAAACAGCAGCTATAAGTTGTTCTAACATGCATGAAAATGGTACAGATGGATTCCTTGAATTTTTCTGATAATTTTTCATATATAAATTATTTAATTTGGAGTTACGGTTAATTTTCTATGAATTATTGAAGTTTTGGTTATTATCTGAAATTTATAAATCATTTTTGATTTATTTTAATTCCAGAAACAAATACTGCGTCAGCATGACGTATTAGTGACATCAGCAGGTCAACGTGGCTGGTCCAGGTCAAACCTGGCCAGTGGGTCCCATCCGTCAGTGACTAACCTAACTAATCTAATTTAATTAGTGGCCTGGGGCCCATTGTCAGTGTCTATTAAACTAACTAATATTTAGTTAACACTAATCCTAGCCTAATTAGCCGGGCGGGCCCGCAGGTCAGTGAGAGAGAGGGGGGGGTCAAACCGGGCAGTGGGGTCAACCCACGCCGGTCATCGGGTCAGCGGTCGCCGGCGTTTAGCCGCCGGCGAGTCCAGACGCGGCGGAGGGCTCGGAAACGAGCCACATGGCATCGTTTCGGCCGTGGTTTGTTGCATTCGAACGCGCACAGTGGCGCGCATCTAGTGGTGGCGGTGACAGGTGCTGGGGTGGCCGGAAAAGTGGTCGGCGATGAGGTTTGGCGGCGGCAGCAGCTCGGGCAATCCTGGGGTGGCGCTATAGAGCACTAGAGGAGAGACCGAAGGGCGCTGCGGGCTCCTGGGAGGGCGGCGAACATGGTGACGCGCTCAGGCGCACGCTGGGATGGCCCTGGCCACGGCAACGACATGGCACGGCGGCGGCAAGCTCGGCCGTGGTCGGAAGATGGAGCTAGGGGACGGGAACAGAGGGGGCGAGCAAAGAGGAGGCAGCAGGAGCTCACAGGGAGACCGATGAGGTGGTCAGCGAGCTCGGGGGCGTCTTCGGTGCTGCGAATCGAACGGCGGCGATCGCCGGCCGTGGCGATGAAGATGGCGGTGATGGCGTGGCTTCAGGGCACCCGGCGTCGCGTGCGTCGTGGTAGAGCTTCCCGGATCCAAGGCGGAGCTCGTGGCCTAACTGGCTGGGC
>NW_021281027.1:0-871 GCF_002162155.2 Triticum dicoccoides
TTCGGGGCCCCTAAATGGTGAGTAATAGTGCACGAAACGGACCAGAATCGGCCAAAATTGTGAGTGTTGATGAGCGACATGTAAACGCATCCGAGAGTTCGTCAATCATGGAAATCACTCCGGGACCCCCAAAACAAAGTAATAGTGAAAGAAACGGGCCCAAATCGGCCCAAACTACGATTGTTGATGATCGACATGTAAGCGCACCATGGGGTTCAACAACCATGGAAATGGCTTTGGGGCCCCAGAATGGTGAGTAATAGTCCACGAAACGGGCCAGAGTCGGCCAAAACTGTGAGTGTTGATGACCGACATGTAACCGCACCTCGGGGTTCGTAAATCGTGGAAATCACTCCGGGAGCCCCAAAACTAAGTAATGGTCTAAGAAACGGGCCAGAATCGACCCAAACTGCGATTTTTGGTGACCTACACTTAAGCGCACCATGGGGTTCAACAACCATGGAAATAGCTTTGGGACCCCAAAATGGTGAGTAATAGTCCACGAAACGGGTCAAAATTGGCGAAAACTGTGAGTGTGATGACCGACACGGAAACGCACCCCAGGGTTCACTAACCGTGGAAATCACTCCGGGACCACAAAAAGGTGAGTAATAGTCCATGAAACGGGTCAGTATCGGCCAAAACTGTGAGCGTTGATGACCGACATGTAAGCGCACCTTAGGGTTCAACAACTATGGAAATCACTTCGGGACCCCAAAACAGTGAGTAATAGTCCACGAAACGCGTCAGAATTGGCCAAAACTATGAGTGTTGATGAGCGACACGTAAACGCACCCAGGGGTCCGTAAATCGTGGAAATCACTAGTGGAAATCGACAAAAACCACGAGTGTTGATGACCGACACGTAAAC
>NW_021281028.1:0-1117 GCF_002162155.2 Triticum dicoccoides
GTGGGACCCATATGTCAGCGTCACAGTTAGTTAACAGGGGGTTATCTGCTTAATTAAAGGATTAGGGGGGGTCGGGGCCCACTGGTCAGTGTTAGTGGCTAATTAGGTTTAGTTAATGGCCTGGGGCCCACACGTCAGTGAGAGAGAGGGGAGGGTCAAACCGGGCAGTGGGTTAACCCACGCCGGTCAACGGTCAGCGGTCGCCGGCGTTTAGCCGCCGGCGAGTCCCGACGCGGTGGTGCGCTGCGGAAATGGCCTACAGAGCGCCGTTTGGCGCGCGGAGCATGACTACGGGATGCGGACGCTCGTCCGCATCCAACCAGGGTGGTGGCGCGGCCGGGGAGTGGCCGGAGAGTGGTCGGCGACGAGCTTTAGCGGCGGCCGGAGTTTGGGCGAGGTCGGGGTTGGCGTTAGGGGGCACGGGAGGGGAAGCTGGTGTGTGAGTTAGGTTCCTGGTGAGGTGTGGAGCATGTTGCCGTGCTCGGTAGCTAGCTCCGGTGGCTCTGGCCTTGTCCGCATCATCGCCGGCGGTGAGGAGCTCACGGCCCCGGTGAAAAGGGCGGCTAGCATGCGGGAACGAGCACGGGGAGGAGGGGAAATGGAAGAGGAGCTCACAGCGGATCCGGTAGAGGCAACGGCGAGGCCGGGGAGGGGCTGGAGCTCGCGAATCCTCGAAAGTTCGCCGGCGGCCGAAGGTTGGGGACGAGCTCCGGGAAGACGCTACAGGGCTCCCGCGGTCGAATGGGTTGGTGTAGAAGACGCAGAAGGCGATGGCGGTTCCTCTGAACTCATCGGAGAGGCACGGGGTGGACGGTGGCCGCGGTGATGCTCGTCGGCGGCGACGGGTGTGTTCGGTGGCTGCGCGCGAGAGAGCCAGAGGAAGAGAGGAGCTCGGGGAGAGAGTGAGAGGCCTGGGGGGGGCGTGGCTGTCTCCGTGGCACTAGAAGGGCCTCGAGGGCGTGAGGCAGGCAGGGAGGAGGCCACGGCGTCGCTAGCGCTCTCGCCACGCACCTGCCTGTCCTCCTGGCAGGAGGAAGAAGACCACACAGCCCCTGGTGGGCTGGGCCTCTTCTGCCAGGTAAAGCCCAGGTGAGGTTTCTGTCTTTCTCTCTTATTT
>NW_021281029.1:0-740 GCF_002162155.2 Triticum dicoccoides
TCTCGTCGGCTTGTGATCCTGGCATGGTTAGCAGCAATAGAAACACACAAGAATATGATCCTACAGACTACGAACAAGTGGTGGTGGTGGGTGTCACAAATCCGTCAAGCAAATCTCAAATTCTTACCAGTTCTTACCCAGCAGCAGGCGGTGATCGGCAACCGTTGTAGTCAAAAACTCTCAAAGCTTGGATAGAGCGATTACCAGGGAGAGTCAAACGCACGACGTAGATGTATGTGGAGCTGGGAAGGCTTATAATATGGTAGCAAAAAGGGTCAGCAATAATCAATTCAGAGATGCAAAGTTGAATAAACGCTCAACGACGGTACTGTGCTGGTCCTAGGCTAGACTGTGCTAGAGACGTGAGCCTAGAACACTAACAAAATCACGGCGCGGCACGTAAACAAGGGAAAAGCACACTCTGAAATTTTTTTCGCTCTTTTTTTTTTGCGCTCTTTTTTTTTTTTTGCGAAAAATCACTATAATGGCGAGTGTCTCAAAACTCTTCCTAGCTCAAACTGACAGGATGGGCACGAAATTTTTTCGACCAATTTTTTTTTTTCGACTGCCCGGACCCAAAAACTGGAAACGGGTCAAAAAAAACTTCCTATAATGGCACCTGTCTCAAAACACTCAGAAACACCTAAAAATAGGATAGCCAGAAATTTTTTCGAAAAATGCGTTTTCGAAAAATTTTGGGCCTAAACGGAGCGTGGCTACCCGACTCTTTTTTTTTTCTT
>NW_021281030.1:0-883 GCF_002162155.2 Triticum dicoccoides
GCTTTGATGAGATGATCAAAGCGTTTGGGTTTATGCAGACTTATGGAGAAGCCTGCGTTTACAAGAAAGTGAGTGGGAGCTCTGTAGCATTTCTCATATTATATGTAGATGACATACTCCTGATGGGAAATAATATAGAATTTCTGGACAGCATTAAGGCCTACTTGAATAAGTGTTTTTCAATGAAGGACCTTGGAGAAGCTGCTTATATATTAGGCATCAAGATCTATAGAGATAGATCGAGACGCCTCATAGGTCTTTCACAAAGTACATACCTTGATAAGATTTTGAAGAGATTCAGAATGGATCAGTCCAAGAAGGGGTTCTTGCCTATATTACAAGGTATGAGACTGAGCTCAGCTCAGTCACCGACCACGGCAAAAGATAAAGAAGAGATGAGTGTCATCCCTTATGCTTCAGCCATAGGATCTATTATGTATGCCATGCTGTGTACCAGACCTGATGTAAACCTTTCCGTGAGTTTGGTAGCAAGATACCAAAGTAATCCCGGCAAGGAACACTGGACAGCGGTCAAGAATATCCTGAAGTACCTGAAAAGGACAAAGGACATGTTTCTCGTTTATGGAGGAGACGAAGAGCTCGTCGTAAAGGGTTACGTCGACGCTAGCTTCGACTCAGATCCGGATGACTCTAAGTCACAAACCGGATACGTGTATATGTTGAATGGTGGAGCAGTAAGCTGGTGCAGCTGCAAGCAGAGCGTCGTGGCGGGATCTACGTGTGAAGCGGAGTACATGGCAGCCTCGGAGGCAGCACATGAAGCGATTTGGGTGAAGGAGTTCATCACCGACCTAGGAGTCATACCCAATGCGTCGGGGCCGATCAAACTCTCCTGTGACAACACTGGAGCTATTGCCCTCGC
>NW_021281031.1:0-1030 GCF_002162155.2 Triticum dicoccoides
GTGACCAGACACTTGGTCACTTTGAGCTCATAATGATGATGCATTACCGAGTGGGCCCAGTGATACCTCTCCGTCATACGGAGTGACAAATCCCAGTCTTGATCCATGTCAACCCAACAGATACTTTCGGAGATACCCGTAGTATACCTTTATAGTCACCCAGTTACGTTGTGACGTTTGGCACACCCAAAGCACTCCTACGGTATCCGGGAGTTACACGACCTCATGGTCTAAGGAAAAGATACTTTGACATTGGAAAACTCTAGCAAACGAACTATACGATCTTATGCTATGTGTAGGATTGGGTCTTGTCCATCACATCATTCTCCTAATGATGTGATCTCGTTATCAATGACATCCAATGTCCATAGTCAGGAAACCATGACTATCTGTTGATCAACGAGCTAGTCAACTAGAGGCTTACTAGGGACATGTTGGTGTCTGTTATTCACACATGTATTATGATTTCCGGATAACACAATTATAGCATGAATAAAGACAATTATCATGAACAAGGAAATATAATAATAATGCTTTTATTATTGCCTCTAGGGCATATTTCCAACAGTCTCCCACTTGCACTAGAGCCAATAATCTAGTTACATTGTGATGAATCGAACACCCATGGAATTCTGGTGTTGATCATGTTTTGCTCTAGGGAGAGGTTTAGTCAACGGATCTGCTACATTCAGGTCCGTATGCACTTTACAAATCTCTATGTCTCCATCTTGAACATTTTCACGAATGGAGTTGAAGCGACGCTTGATGTGCCTTGTCTTCTTGTGAAACCTGGGCTCCTTGGCAAGTGCAATAGCTCCAGTGTTGTCACAGAAGAGCTTGATCGACCCCGACGCATTGGGTATGACTCCTAGGTCGGTGATGAACTCCTTCACCCATATTGCTTCATGTGCTGCCTCCGAGGCTGCCATGTACTCCGCTTCACATGTAGATCCCGCCACGACGCTCTGCTTGCAACTGCACCAGCTTACTGCCCCACCATTCAAAATATACACGTATCCGGTTTGTGACT
>NW_021281032.1:0-1036 GCF_002162155.2 Triticum dicoccoides
TAGGGTAAATTGACTGTTGTAATCTGACACTGTCATGTTCCTTTGTTTGAGGTCATCAAATTCTCTCTTCTTGATTTTCATAATACTCTTAGGAATATGTGCACCACGGAAACCTTCCTTGAAATCATCCCAGGTTATGTCATTTTCGTTGGGATGCATGTGCAGAAAATTCTCCCACCACGATGCGGCTGCTCCTGTGAGATAGTGTGGAGCATATAGTACTTTCTCGAGATCTGAACATTTTGCAATAATTAATTTCCTCTCCATATCTCGAAGCCAGTCCTCGGCTTCAAGAGGTTTGTCAGTGTGAGAAAATGTTTGAGGACGTGTCTTCTGTAGCTCAGATAACTTGGAATGTTGCTGATACTGTCCATGATGATTCCCCATGCTGATGACTTGGTTCATCATCTCGCGATGTTGTTGCTGACTCTGTTCATAAAGGCGGCACATTTGTGAAAGTGCCGATTCATTTCCTGGTTGGCTAGACTGTCCCTGAGTGAACTCGTTGCTGGGTTGTGCATCATAATTTTCCTCTGATGGAATTGGCATGGAGCGAGTCCAAGGACGAGACATTTTTCACTCTGGGGATATATTTTGTAAAACCCATAAGAAAAGCGGAAAAAGTCGCAAAAACAAATCCATAAAATGCATAAAGCTGGCGGATATTATTAAATACCCAAGCTTACTTAAGAAAAAACAAATCGACTTGCGCACGGAGAAGGACTGCTCATTACATATCTTACACGCGGGCGGTAATTATACAGTACATCACTCAGGATATGTGTACATAATCCTGACATGTTATTAAGGCTAGTGCACTTCTCCAGATCCTACATGATGCGCAAACAGGCTACTTCTCACAACCTATGCACATATCTTACAAAGCGGTACAATACATGGCAGCTAAGCGTACTCAGGCAGAGATGTTGACGATCTCCCTTGCCCTGCCGAGGGCGAGGCGTAGCGAGGTTGGGGACTCGACTTCCTCCTCGCTAACGGGCTCCATACGTGTAGTGTTGCGCAGAGCGGGCGGAGT
>NW_021281033.1:0-1444 GCF_002162155.2 Triticum dicoccoides
GATCCCGGAGTTTGAATTACCATAGAGGTTGGCATATCACCGAATGCGACGTTATGCAAACGAGCATAATTTTCAGATATAAAAGAATGAGAGGCTCCTGTATCGAAAAGAACAGATGCCGGGTGGCAATTAACAAGAAGCGTACCGAGAACGACGTTGGGATCCTCTTGAGCTTCTTCGGCAGAAATACAATTGACATGGCCACGTGAAGCGGTGACCGGCTTGGCGTGGAATATTTTTCCTGTCGGCTTGCCACGGCCAACAGCTTTAGCAGATTGATTGGGGTTGGTCTGGGGACACTCACGCATATAGTGGCCAGATTCCCCACACTTGAAACAAGTCACGGAACTGGTACGTGGAGGAGCATTGTTAGTTGGACCCCCATAGGGCTTGGCTGGAGCAGACTGTTGAACGGGGCGAGGCGCCTGGAAGGATGGCCTCGGTGTAAACCTGGGTGGCAGGGTGGTGTTGGGTACCCACACACGGTGCTTCTGAGGACCAGCACCGGATGAGGAACCCATGTCACGGCCATGCTTGCGTGTTGCGTCATAGTCAGTCTGACCAGTTTCAGCACTGATGGCTTTGTTGACAAGTTTCTGGAAAGATGTGCACTCATGCAGACGGAGGTCACGGCGAAGCTCAGGACTAAGGCCCTTACGGAACCTTGCTTGCTTCTTGGCGTCAGTAGAAACTTCCTCGGTTGCATATCGTGCGAGGTTACCAAACTCCCTGCTGTAAGCATCCACAGACAGTCGGCCTTGGGTGAAACTGCAAAATTCTTCACGTTTACGGTCCATGAGACCCTCCGGAATGTGATGTTCACGGAAAGCCTCACTGAATTCAGCCCAAGTAGTGACATGGCCCGCTGGGCGCATAGCTCCATAATTCTCCCACCATAGACTGGCGAGGCCTTCAAGATGATATGCAGCAAAGGTGACCTTGTCAGCCTCCGCCACCAGCGCGGAACGCGGTTTGTGAGAGATACTGCGAAGCCAGTCATCAGCGTCGAGAGGCTCGACGGAGTGGTGGAACGTGGGTGGATGTAATTTGATAAAATCACTGAGTGACACCACGTTAGTCCTCTGATGGTGTGCCGTGTTCTGTTCAATACGCTCTAACAAACGGTTGGTCTCCCGCTTGTTTCTCTCAGCTTCCATCATAACCTCGGCTAGTGAAGGAGGATGAGGCAGATTTACATCCCTGGCTTCACTGCCTTCGGCCTGCTCTTGAGAAGCAGGGTTAGCGCGCGTGTTGACCATCCTAGGTAAACAAGACAATGATTTAGTCAGGATGATAAAATTCCGACATAGGATAAAAATGCAAGGAATAACTCGAAATGCAAGATGATCATCCGTATGACATGGTAAAAACAGAACTGCTTCTTTTATTCCATCGTCATACACACCATACAGAGTTTAGTACAAGACCAAACAAAGTACTATTA
>NW_021281034.1:0-1408 GCF_002162155.2 Triticum dicoccoides
GTGCTGACCACTGGGCCACTTTGACTCGGTTCGCACCGGCGGTGCAAGCTGGATGTTCAGATATGCGCGATCTCTATCCTGTGAGATCTGCTCTGCCAGACGTGATGGTTTGGCGTGATGTAGGAGGCATCACCCCACCTCGCGGTCCCCGCAGGCCACCGTCTGTTGGTCCAAGGCCTCATCCTAGCCCCTATGGTCCACAAGCTCCGCGAGATCGTCTGTTTCCAGATGATCATGTTGAGCTTCCAGGCTATGGAGGTGACTTCTACGAGGACTACTACGGATCGGTCTGAGTTAGTGGTAGTATCACTAGTTCGCACTAGCTGTGTCGTCTATCGTCCCGCGTGACTTGTGGGATATGACCTAGTTTGTACTCCTTCCGGAGGTGTAGAAAAATAATGTATAGGAGCTTGGAATGCCTCCGATGAGATGTAATCCTCTTTCACCGTAATAGTACTTTGTTTGGTCTTGTACTAAACCATGTATGGTGTGTATGACGATGGAATAAAGAAGTAGTTTCTGTATCTACCATGTCATACGGATGATCATCTTGCATTTCGAGTTATTCCTTACATTTAATCCTTTGTCGGAATTTTATCATCCTGACTAAATCATTGTCTTGTTTACCTAGGATGGTCAACACGCGCGCTAACCCTGCTTCTCAAGAGCAGGCCGAAGGCAGTGAAGCCAGGGATGCAAATCTGCCTCATCCTCCTTCACTAGCCGAGGTTATGATGGAAGCTGAGAGAAACAAGCGGGAGACCAACCGTTTGTTAGAGCGTATTGAACAGAACACAGCACACCATCAGAGGACTAACGTGGTGTCACTCAGTGATTTCATCAAATTACATCCACCCACGTTCCACCACTCCGTCGAGCCTCTCGACGCTGATGACTGGCTTCGCAGTATCTCTCACAAGCTGCGTTCCGCGCTGGTAGCGGAGGCTGACAAGGTCACCTTTGCTGCATATCATCTTGAAGGCCCCGCCAGTCTATGGTGGGAGAATTATGGAGCTATGCGCCCGGCGGGCCATGTCACTACTTGGGCTGAGTTCAGTGAGGCTTTCCGCGAACATCACATTCCGGAGGGTCTCATGGACCGTAAACGTGAAGAATTTTGCAGTTTCACCCAAGGCCGACTTTCTGTGGATGCTTACAGCAGGGAGTTTGGTAACCTCGCACGATATGCAACCGAGGAAGTTTCTACTGACGCCAAGAAGCAAGCAAGGTTCCGTAAGGGCCTTAGTCCTGAGCTTCGCCGCGACCTCCGTCTGCATGAGTGCACATCTTTTCAGAAACTAGTCAACAAAGCCATCAGTGCTGAAACTGGTCAGACTGACTATGACGCAACACGCAAGCATGGCCGTGATATGGGTTCCTCATCCGGTGCTGGTCCTCAGAAGCGCCG
>NW_021281035.1:0-1711 GCF_002162155.2 Triticum dicoccoides
AAGAGTTTGATCGGCCCCGACGCATTGGGTATGACTCCTAGGTCGGTGATGAACTCCTTCACCCAAATCGCTTCATGCGCTACCTCCGAGGCTGCCATGTACTCCGCTTCACACGTAGATCCCGCCACGACGCTCTGCTTGCAGCTGCACCAGCTTACTGCTCCACCATTCAACATATACACGTATCCGGTTTGTGACTTAGAGTCATCCAGATCTGAGTCGAAGCTAGCGTCGACGTAACCCTTTACGACGAGCTCTTCGTCTCCTCCATAAACAAGAAACATGTCCTTCGTCCTTTTCAGGTACTTCAGGATATTCTTGACCGCTGTCCAGTGTTCCTTGCCGGGATTACTTTGGTATCTTGCTACCAAACTTACGGCAAGGTTTACATCGGGTCTGGTACACAGCATGGCATACATAATAGATCCTATGGCTGAAGCATAGGGGATGACACTCATCTCTTCTTTATGTTTTGCCGTGGTCGGTGACTGAGCCGAGCTCAATCTCACACCTTGTAACATAGGCAAGAACCCCTTCTTGGACTGATCCATTTTGAACCTCTTCAAAATCTTATCAAGGTATGTGCTTTGTGAAAGACCTATGAGGCATCTCGATCTATCTCTATAGATTTTGATGCCTAATATATAAGCAGCTTCTCCAAGGTCCTTCATTGAAAAACACTTATTCAAGTAGGCCTTAATGCTGTCCAGAAATTCTATATTATTTCCCATCAAGAGTATGTCATCTACATATAATATGAGAAATGCTACAGAGCTCCCACTCACTTTCTTGTAAACGCAGGCTTCTCCATAAGTCTGCATAAACCCAAACGCTTTGATCATCTCATCAAAGCGAATGCTCCAACTCCGAGATGCTTGCACCAGTCCATAAATGGATCGCTGGAGCTTGCATACTTTGTTAGCGTTCCGAGGATCGACAAAACCTTCCGGCTGCATCATATACAGCTCTTCCTTAAGATGTCCGTTAAGGAATGCCGTTTTGACGTCCATTAGCCATATCTCATAATAATAGTATGCGGCAATTGCTAACATGATTCGGACGGACTTTAGCTTCGCTACGGGAGAGAATGTCTCGTCGTAGTCAATCCCTTGAACCTGTCGATAACCCTTAGCGACAAGTCGAGCTTTATAGATGGTGACATTACCATCCGCGTCTGTCTTCTTCTTAAAGATCCATTTGTTTTCTATCGCTCGCCGATCATCGGGCAAGTCTGTCAAAGTCCATACTTTGTTTTCATACATGGATTCTATCTTGGATTTCATGGCTTCAAGCCATTTGTTGGAATCCGGGCCCGCCATCGCTTCTTCATAGTTCGAAGGTTCATTGTTGTCTAACAACATGATTTCCAGGACAGGGTTGCCGTACCACTCTGGTGCGGAACGTGTCCTTGTGGACCTACGAAGTTCAGCAGTAACTTGATCCGAAGTACCTTGATCATCATCATTGTTTTCCTCTTCAGTTGGTGTGGGCATCACAGGAACGGTTTCCTGCGCTGCGCCACTTTCCCGCTCAAGAGGTAGTACTTCATCGAGTTCTACTTTCCTCCCACTTACTTCTTTCGAGAGAAACTCTTTTTCTAGAAAGCATCCGTTCTTGGCAACAAAGATCTTGCCTTCGGATCTTAAGTAGAAGGTATACCCGACAGTTTCCTTAGGGTATCCTATGAATACGCATTTTTCCGACTTGGGTT
>NW_021281036.1:0-790 GCF_002162155.2 Triticum dicoccoides
GGCGGACGTCGTCGCGGTTGCGACGACGGACACCGAGACGAGCACGTGACATCACTGCCTCCCTGTCTTAGCGTAACGCGAGTCGAGGTGGACGTCGTCGCGGTAGCGACGACGGACGCTGAGACGAGCACGTGACACCATTGCCTCCCTGTCTTAGCGTAACGCAGGTCGAGGCGGACGTCGTCGCGGTAGCGACGACGGACGCCGAGAAGAGAACGTGACATCACTGCCTCCCTGTCTTAGCGTAACGCGAGTCGAGGCAGACGTCATCGCGGTAGCGATGACAGACGCCGAGACGAGCACGTGACACCACTGCTGCCCTGTCTAAGCGTAACGCGGGTCGAGACGGACGTCGTCGCGGTAGCGACGACGGACGCCGAGACGAGCACATGACACCACTGTCACCCTGTCTTAGCGTAACGCGAGTCGAGGCGGACGTCGTCGCGGTAGCGACGACGGACGCGGAGAGGAGCACGTGACACCACAGTCACCCTGTCTTAGCATAACGCGAGTCGAGGCGGAGGTCGTCGCGGTAGCGACGACGGACGCCGAGACGAGCACGTGACATCACTGCCTCCCTGTCTTAGCGTAACGCGAGTCGAGGCGGATGTCGTCGCGGTAGCGACGACGGACGCCGAGACGAGCACGTGACACCAGTGCCTCCCTATCTTAGCGTAACGCGAGTCGAGGCGGACGTCGTCGCGGTAGAGACGAAGGACGCCGAGACGAGCACGTGACACAACTGCCTCCCTGTCTTAGCGTAACGCGAGTCGAGGCGGACGTCGTCGCG
>NW_021281037.1:0-903 GCF_002162155.2 Triticum dicoccoides
AGTCTCGGGTTTGGGTTCAACCTTGGGTTTCTTCACTAGAGCAGCAGCTGAATTGCCGTTTCATGAAGTATCCCTTTGTTCCCTTGCCCTTCTTGAAACTAGTGGTTTCACCAACCATCAACAATTGATGCTCCTTCTTGATTTCTACTTTCGCGGTGTCAAACATCATGAATATTTCAAGGATCATCATATCTATCCCTGATATGTTATAGTTAATCACGAAGCTCTAGCAGCTTGGTGGCAATGACTTTGGGGAAACATCACTATCTCATCTGGAGGATCAACTCCCACTCGATTCAAGTGATTGTTGTGCTCAGACAATCTGAGCACAAGCTCAACGATTGAGCTTTTCTCCCTTAGTTTGCAGGCTAAGAAAATCGTCGGAGGTCTTATACCTCTTGACGTGGGAACGAGCCTGAAATCCCAATTTCAGCCCTCGAAACATCTCATATGTTCCGCGACATTTCGAAAATGTCTTTGGTGCCTCTACTTAAACCATTTAATTGAACTATCACGTAGTTATCAAAACGTGTATGTCCGATGTTCGCAACATCGACAAACGACATTGGGGTTCAGCACACTGAGCGGTGCATTAAGGACATAAGCTTTCTACTGATCGCATAATCGCTACTATCAACTTTCAACTATATTTTCTCTAGGAACATATCTAAACAGTGGAACTAAAGCGCGAGCTTACGACATAATTTGCAAAAGGTCTTTTGACTATGTTCAGGATAATTAAGTTCATCTTATGAACTCCCACTTAGATAGACATCCCTCTGGTCATCTAAGTGATCACATGATCCGAGTCAACTAGGCCGTGTCCGATCATCACGTGAGACGGACTAGTCATCATCGGTGAACATCTTCATGTTGATCGTATCTACCATACGACTCATGCTC
>NW_021281038.1:0-1085 GCF_002162155.2 Triticum dicoccoides
CGACCACTTAGGAGAGTGTCATTCCAAATGAGATGCAGCCCCCGAGTGCGGCGTAGCCCCCGAGCATACTACAGGCTTCGACAACGGACATGTCGGAATATGAGAAATATAATTTTGAATGGATGATTTGTAATTCATCAAGTCGGGTTTGGGTAAAGATGAGGAGAAGCTTCCGAGTGATGCTCGGAAGAAGCAAACTCGCAAAAGAGTGAAGTGTGAAGTTTAATTATGAAAGGGACTTATCTGTCTCATGCCCGACGAGGTCTATATCGTTGATACGATGAAGAGAATTCCATAGAGGGGTTGGCCGGACGTGTTTGAAATCAACAGGGCGACAAAGTCAGTGTTGTGGTGCGCTAGGACCAGTATGGAGACCGAGTCCGAGCAGCGATGAAGTTGGCGCGTAGGGCCGTCGAATGATCGCGGTAACTTGTGTAAAAAATGGCACAAGTCAACACAATGGCACAAGTCAACACAATAATTTCTTGAGGAAATTTGATGTGTGTTGAAATGATTTGTGTGAATAACACCCATAGACACCCGCTGGGAGTGCAAGGGGCCTGCTGGTTGACCAGCAAAAGTTTAAAAGAGCGAAAGATTCGTTCGCACTTGTCGAAGCGAGAAATCCTACTGAACTTGTTGGAATACTGGCTAAAATAAAACGGAAGTGTAGTGTTTTGATTGAGTTGCAGCCCCGGAGGACCGATGCAAACTCGAAATGAAGAACGACACATGGTGTTCGTGAATGATATATGCGAAAAAAAGGAAGTTGGACTTCGAAGTCACATAACCAGTACTAAGCAAGTATGTGAAAATAAGCAGTCGAGCGTACAGGTACACTCGGTGGTGTGGCCTCCGAGTGAACCTGATGTGTGAATTATGGAATACTCGGGAAGACGAAAATAACAGAATGTAAAATGACTTAGCTGTCTGAAGGCGCGCAGGGCGGTCGAATGGTGATGAGGTGACCAACCGAGTGGAGACGCGCGGGGCGGCCGAGTGGTGATGAGGTGACCAACCGAGTGGCGACGCGCGGAGCGGCCGAGTGGTGATGAGGTGACCAACCGATGGCGACGCGCGGGGCG